>NW_021825286.1:10000-12500 GCF_006345805.1 Octopus sinensis | reverse complement strand
TGGTGGTAGTGGTGGTGGTGGTGGTGGTGGAGGTTGTGGTGATTGCGCTGGTCGACGTCATGGCGGATGTGATGGTAATGATAACGGTGGTGGTGATGATGGTGGTGGTGGTGGTGGTGGTGGTGGTTTTGTTTTGGTGAAACATGTTTCAAAACATAGCCTCAGGGTGAATGGGTGAGGGTGTGGTGGTGGGGGGTGGGGGACTCAAGAAACTGTTTAAGAGTAATTTTCGGAAAAATTTCCAAACTGCTTTGCGTTCTTTCGTTGATTGAAGCTCGGTGATGTGCATCAAACTGTGACCTGTAAACAGCAAACAACGATAACAACAGCAACTTGGACAGCGATGATGATGTTGTCGATGAAGTTGGCAACGACGATGACGAAGAAGAAGGGAGAAAGGAAGGTGAGAAGAAAAGGAAAATGACAAAATGCATAGCGGTATTTTGTCCACCTACTTATGTTCTGAGTTCAAATTTCACCGAGGTCACTTTGCTTTTCATTCTTTTGGGGGTCGATAAAATAAATACAAGCCAAGTACTGTGGTCGATGGAGTAAGCTAGATGACCCTCACCCACAATATCAGATCTTGTGTCGAGAATCGTTAGCATACTGGGAAAAATGCATTTCGTTTGCCTATGTTCTGAGTTCAAATTGCACCGAGGTCACTTTGCCTTTCATTCTTTTGGGGGTCGATAAAATAAATACAAGCCAAGTACTGTGGTCGATGGAGTAAGCTAGATGACCCTCACCCACAATATCAGATCTTGTGTCGAGAATCGTTAGCATACTGGGAAAAATGCATTTCGTTTGTCTATGTTCTGAGTTCAAATTGCACCGAGGTCACTTTGCCTTTCATTCTTTTGGGGGTCGATAAAATAAATACAAGCCAAGTACTGAGGTCGATGGAGTCAGCTAGACGACCCTCACCCAGAATATCAGATCTTGTGCCAAGAATTGTTAGCATACTGGGAAAAATGCATTTCGTTTGTCTTTACATTCTAGATTCAAATCCTGCCGAGGTCGAGTTGGACACTGGGGTTTATGCAATTGACTTACCTGCCACCAAACCTGCTGGCCTTGTGCCAAAATTTGAAACCATTACTCTTATTGGACCTTTCCCGTTAGGCTGCAGCCATGGAAATCTCAAAGTTTATTGAATTTTTTTTTTAATTTGGTGTATTATTGTAGCTTTCCAAGCTGGATAATGCTATAGAAGTTTAAAGTTTGATCATTTTCCTCCAGTCGGAAAACTGGATTTCAAAGCTGTCATTTTGTGCATAACGTGTTTTAATGTGAAACTATAAATATATCAACTTCTGCTTTACACATGACATACAACCCCTCACAACTTCTTTATATTTTTTGGAATTTTCAGAAAATGTTTGCGAATTAGGATTCTACACTCGAGAATTCATACGATTATGCAAAAACAAAAAACAAAGTGTGGGTACGTGATTTAAGGCCTGTTTGGCTGTTATTTTTAGCACATCTTTCGACCAGGATACAAGCAGCAGATGGGGGACAAGCAGGCAGTACACAGCATCGACAAACATTTTCGCGTAGAACATATTAGTCAGCACGTGCTTTTTTGCAGACAAAAGAGTTCTCATGTTTGGCTTCTTCTATGGAAGCAGACATGAATATGTCTGAAGCTTACGATTGGCTAAAATTACCCAAAATTTGTGGCAAACAAGAAATTTTTATAAATGAAAATGAATTTAGAAGTACAACATGCATGTTGGAAAATGTAGACGAAATGTGGCACTGTATCCTAGATATGTCCAGCAAGAAGATATGTCCACAACAGTAACAACAAGAGCAACAGCAAAAACTGTAGCAACAGCACTAACAGAGGTAGGAGGCCACAATATTACTAACAACAGGATTGAATTTAACTGCTGCGGAGACATCAGCAACAACAATTACTTCATCTAGATAGATAGATAGATAGATAGATAGATAGATAGATAGATAGATAGATAGATAGATAGATAGATAGATAGATAGATAAATAGATAGATAGATATGTTTCTTTATTAGCCACACAGGGCTGCACACAGACAGGACAAAATTACAAGGTAGAGCTTTTCTTTTGGGTGTAAAAGAAGGGGGTTTGGTTTTCGATCAAAAGGGATCGTAAAAAGAAAGAAAGAGGACAAAAAAAGGGGGGAATGAAATTTTTTTTAAAAAAGGGGGAAGGGAAAGGAAGGAAAAAATTGATCAATAGGGATCGTTATCACAGAAATGTCAATATGAAGTGTAAAGGGGAGGACAGGTGAGGTTTACCCGTGGAAAGAAAAGCCTACGGAAAAGACCACGGTAACCTCGGTCAATGAAGTCACATGTTATATTTCTTTTTTTTTTTTGCAAATAAGCAACCCTCTGTATAATTTTTACGGTTCATAGAATCATAGTCAAGGTGGCTTCGTCATTCATACGTGCCATCCTTGCTACATTCCCATCTTTTTTTAAAACATTCACTAGACAAAACTGCCTCTCT
>NW_021825286.1:0-5000 GCF_006345805.1 Octopus sinensis | reverse complement strand
TGATAGCGAAAGGGACTGATTGCTACCTAACTCAGATACCAGGAAACCCCAAAATGGCAGAAATTCAAAAGATAGTGCTCATGGGAACTGCTCATATCCTACGCAAAATACTCTCTATGTAATCCCAAGGTTTTAAAACAAACTTTTTTTTTTTAAATTTATTTATTTATTTATTTTTTTATGTATTAGACGTTCACTAGTACAACACCATAAAAAAAAACCAAATATATGGCACAGACGGAACTTCTAACCTGTCTCTTTTGAGGTCTCTGGGTGAGACTTGGAGCCAACTTGTACAGACATAAAGCAAAAGTCAAACATAGAATAATAATAATAATAAATAATAATAATAATAATATAATAATAATAATAATAATAATAATAATAATAATATAATAATAATAATAGTAATAGTAATATTAATAAGAATAAAATAATAATAATAATATAATAATAATAATAATAATAATAATAATAATAATAATAATAGTAATAGTATAATAATAAAATAATAATAATAATAATAATAATAATAATAATAATAATAATAATAATAATAAATGCCCTGATGCAGTACCAGGCAGTGGCTCTCATGGCTTCTGATCTTAACTGATTGGAAGTGTTATCATGTACATTGTTTGTCTTGGGATAAAAAGATGGGCTACAGCAAATATTCTGCTCAATACCACAGATTTGCTTGTCAGTTGTTTGACCTTAACCAGTTGAGCATGTCCCTTAGTGGCTGACGATGTTGCATCTCTGATCACGAGCAGAAGTAGTGGGGGAGCATCATGGCCATGTGTTGAGGGGGATTCTTTGGAATTTGAATGGTTCACCTCTGGAAACATAGGTGTTTCGTTCAACATCCTAAAGCAACCCTTATTCAGGGCCGTTTGAGCGGGATGGGCTACTCAACCTGAAGAAAATTCTAACTGGCCCCACCTGCAAGGTCATTGCTGTTTATCTTGATATGAGATCACCATGTCGCGCACATATGGTTGTGATGCATGTGCCTGGTGTACCTTTATCAGACGGGTAGTCATGATGGGTATATTGGGCTTCGTATATTTTACCCCAGTGTCACTTGATGGCATGAAACTGCTCTCTCACTCAATAATAATAATAATAATAATTAAAAAAAAATAATAATAATAATAATATAATAATATAATAATAATAATATAACAATAAAATACTACTAATAATAATAATAATAAATAATAATAATAATAATAATAATAACAATAAATAATAATAATAATAATAATAAAGATCGTCACGGTGGAATCAGTTGGCACTTGAACCCATTCCACACGCGACATGAGGTGTTCGACATAAACTTACAGGTTTATTGCTGTGATATTCATGCTTTTCTCAAACTCTTATGAGTAGTAACGCTAAGTAACGTGGCCGTAAACAAACCAACACAAGCAGCGGTAAGCAATAAATACAAACACATACACATACAGCCACACTCACACATATATAGACAAATATAAATATATATATATATATTCCTTTATTCTTCTATGCGTTTCAGCCCAAAGGTTGTGGCCATGCTAGGGCATATATATTTACACACAGCAGGCTTCTTTCTGTTCCCGTCGACCAAATCCACTCACGAGGCTTTGGTCCACCCGGTGCTATAGTAGAACCAAAGACAATATGTTCCTTCTCGAGCCACGCCTGGCTCATAAGGGCCGGTTTCCCGGTTTCCTTGGCGTATAGGTTCCCCACCTGGACGGGACGCCGGTCCGTCGCAGGTGAGCTGCAAGATGCGAGAGGAAAGACTGAGAGAAAGTTGTGGCGAAAGAGTCAGCAGAAGTTCGCCATTACCTTCTGCCGGAGCCGCGTTGAGCTTCGGTGTTTCGCTCATAAACACACACATCGCCCGGTCTGAGATTCGAACCCGCGATCCCTCGACCGCGAGTCCGCTGCTGTAACCACTAGACCATGTGCCTCCACTAAAGACAATATGGTTGGAGAACAAGCTTCTTAGAAGTGAAATATCTATAAACGAAACACGAAACTCAGACCTTGCAGTTTGGCCAGCGTATGTTGTACGTCTCTCTTCCATAGCTGTTGGTTTATTGCTGTGATGTTTATGCCTTTCTCAAACACTTATGAGTCGCCGCGCGAATAAATGGAATTATCACCCGCCTACTGTCGAAATATGCTAACGGAATAATCTAACAAACAGCTTATTTCTTGTATACAACGTGAATTGATTACTTTAAAACAACAAATAAACAACAGCAACAACAGTGATAACACAAAAAATAACGTAAAAAAAGACCAAATTGCTAATAATTCCCAAATGTCTTCGGTAATAAGATTTCTCAACAGTGCTTTCTCTCCTGTTGCAAAGATTGATAGCTATTTCGCCTGAGGCCAGCCATTTTTGTTAAATAACGAAATTATTCGTTGAGCTGTTTAAACAATTTACAGACAGAACGTTAGGCAGACGACTCCACTAACACTTCAGCCGACACTAAACATTCCGAGGATGTCAAATCTCAGCGAACATTCGCCATTTTGTTTTAGTCTTATTGCTGTAATAGCAGTTAGAGTTGTTGTTGTTGTTGTTGTTGTTGTTGTTATTGCTAGTTTTGCTATAGTTGAATTTTTGTTCGTGGTGGTGGTATTGTTAAACTTTGGCTAGTAAAGAGCTAAGTTACTATCGAAGTTTAAATCAGTGAACTTTGAAACTTGGTCGAAACCGAATCGCATTGGAACCGGTTTCCTAGTGCCAAATTCAATAAAATTCCAATAAGATATTCTCATAGTAAATGCCATTTTTTTCGTTGCCTACATGAGCTGCTACTGTGCGCCAAAATTGAGGCTGATGGAGGATAAACAGTACATGCAGAATAAGTGAACATTTTTCTCGTTGAAATACACCGAAAAATGGCGACACAGCAGTCAAAAAATCATAAAAAATAGGGATTTTCATAGAAAAAAATGCACCCTTTTATGTAAATAATTTTTGTTGTTAACATGGTCCAATCTGAAGTTTTTCTTCCACGGAAGGAAGAGCAACCCTTCTTCTATCTTGCTATCAATTTTGGTCAACTTGCGCCGCATGGTGTCGGAGGAGATAGTGTTAGTTGAAGGCTACCAAACCTGCCATACACAGACAACTTCAGCTTTATATATAGAAAGATTAGATCTAACATCCAAGGCGTTCTTTTTAAAGATCTGAAATATGATATTTACAAAGGGTTTTGTTATATTAGATGAAACACACAATTTGAATGGAGGATTATATCAGGTAATAAAACGTGTATACGACAGTTTTATATCAGGTATTATCAGGTGAGAAAAACTGAATCTTCTTCGTGTAAACCAGTCTCTGTTACGACGTTGTTGAGAGAGGTGCAATTTAAAGATTTCTTCATCGTGTGAAACATTACATATACGTCGACAATTGACATTGATTAGAGACGGGTGAGTAAAAACCTAATTAATGAAAAGCAATTTTTCATTTGACTTCTTATAAGGATATTGCTTGCCCATATCCACATCCGACAGAATGCCTAAAATATTGGGGAAGGGGTTACACGCTATCGATCAATCTATCACACTCTACCTCTTTCCCTCTCTATTTTTCTGTCTTTCTCTCTCTCTCTCACTGTTTGCGTGATTCCCTCATAAGACATCTAGCTACCGATCTCTTTTAGTATCGATCTATTTACTTCCTCCACTATCCATCTCTCTACCTTTTGCAGTCTATCTTTCTTCTCTATATCTCCTAATGCAATCTGTTTTAGTTCAGTGGCTCAACTGTCGATTTGACTGTCTAAGAATTTTTGCTATGTATACATACACAGACACACACACATACACACGCTCACTCACACACACACACACACACACACACACACACACACACACACATACATATATATATATATATATAGGAGGGAGCATACACGTATGTGCTGACATAGCAAAATTTTAATCCAGTAACTGTGACAGGTGAAACGCAAACATGAACGTGTATGTATATATGTTTAAGTATGTATCATTGTATGTATGCATGCATGTATATAGTATGTGCATATGTATGTGTATATATATATAGGTACACTCATATACACAAACTCATATACATACATACACCTATATATACATTCATCTTTCTATTAGCGTTTCACCTGTCACTTCTATTGGATCAAAATTTTGTTAAGTATGCACATACATATATGTACACACAGATAAATGTGTGAAGGCATAGCAAATGTTCTTTAGCAGTGGTTCATAGGGGTATATATATATATGTAGGAAAAAAATTTAAGGAGACAAACGCTCTCAATGTTATTAAAACATTTATATCTTCATATATCCTACATATGTTTCGGTGGATGCATTCAGAATACGTCCGACAGGAAGAATTATGGTCAGCTATGCATCAATCTGATCGGGAAAGATATAAACAACACTCACCAAATAGACATTTTTACAGATATAGGAAGCCCTAGAAAATGTGACGTATTTATATACTTATGCACATACATGTACACACACGGATATATGCCACATGCATACATAAACGTGTGTATATATATATATATATATATATATCAAACAACATACACACACACATATATATATACATACATATATACATACATACACACATGTACACATATCTATCCATATTTATATTTTACCAGCACTAACATATACGTATGCAAACATATACACATATAGAGATAAATTATAGCGAGTGACATAAATGAAAGATGGCGAAAATACGGTAAAGTCAACGAATTCGACTGAGATGAAAGCAGACGTTATCACATTTCTGATGAAAAGTTAAAGTATTGTTGACCAGCTGAGAAATTTAGAGGAAGCGGAAATAGCGGATTTCTTGTGTTGTCTCGAGCGAAAGCGTTGTATTGGTACCGAGTAAGACACACACACACACACACGTATACAATATATACATAACATACATAATATATATATACTATATATATATATATATATATATATAT
>NW_021825285.1:0-12500 GCF_006345805.1 Octopus sinensis | reverse complement strand
TTTTCCGTATAAAAAACAGACACGTGCTTAGTTCCACCGATTACATTGGGGTTAATTTAAAATGTATGAGTTCTGGCGCGCTAAATTCCTGGTTTTAAATTGATATTAATAAATTAATATTCAATTTTTATCTCCCTCATTATTTAAATATGCAGATAGACAAAAAGATAGACAGTTTCATAGCTCGGTAGATAGATAGAGGTAAACAGATAGATTGACAAATAGACATGTAGACAGTTTGATTGGCAAATAGATGGATATTTTAATATTTTTAGATATTTTAACAGACATAGATAGAAGGATCGTGGCAGAAACGTTAGCACGCCAGGAGAAATTCTTAGCGGTATTTCGTCTGCCGCTACGTTCTGAGTTCAAATTCCGCCGAGGTCGACTTTGCCTTTCATCCTTTCGGGGTCAATTAAATAAGTACCAGTTACGCACTGGGGTCGATATAATCGACTTAATCCGTTTGTTGTCCTTGTTTGTCCTCTCTGTGTTTAACCCCTTGTGGGTAGTAAAGAAATAGGTATTTCGTCTGCCGCTACGTTCTGAGTTCAAATTCCGCCGAGGTCGACTTTGCCTTTCATCCTTTCGAGGTCGATTAAATAAGTACCAGTCACGCACTGGGGTCGATATAATCGACTTAATCCGTTTGTCTGTCCTTGTTTGTCCTCTCTGTGTTTAACCCCTTGTGGGTAGTAAAGAAATAGGCAATTCGTCTGCCGTTACGTTCTGAGTTCAAATTCCGCCGAGCTCGACTTTGCCTTTCATCCTTTCGAGGTCGATTAAATAAGTACCAGTCACGCACTGGGGTCGATATAATCGACTTAATCCGTTTGTCTATCCTTGTTTGTCCCCTCCATGTTTAGCCCCCTGTGGGCAATGAAGAAATAAATACAAAATAGAGAGATAAGCAGATTGACAAATAGATACATATAGAAACAGTTATACGGCTATGCAGGGAGTTAGACTCATCGGTAGATAGACATGCATACATACAAACAAAGAGACAACAAGCGTTAACAAAATTTACGCTTGTTGAATTCCATTCATACGGTATTATATATACGCAGGAGTGGCTGCGTGGTAAGTAGCGTGCTTACCAACCACACGGTTCCGGGTTCAGTCCCACTGCGTGGCATCTTGGGCAAGTGTCTTCTGCTATAGCCCCGGGCCGACCAAAGCCTTGTGAGTGGATCTGGTAGACGGAAACTGAAAGAAGCCCGTCGTATATATGTATATATATATGTGTGTGTTTGTGTGTCTGTGTTTGTCCCCCTAGCATTGCTTGACAAACGATGCTGGTATGTTTACGTCCCCGTTACTTAGCAATTCGGCAAAAGAGAACGATAGAATAAGTACTGGGCTTACAAAGAATAAGTCCCGGGATCGATTTGATCGACTAAAGGCGGTGCTCCAGCATGGCCGCAGTCAAATGACTGAAACAAGTAAAAGAGTAAAAGAGTATATATATATATACAGGGCTTGGACAAAACAATGGGAACACCAAGCATCGTAGCATCATAATTTTGAAATATCTATAAAACCGTCAAAAGCTTGTTTATTTTAATATTTTTTGATTAATTATTAGTTTTGCTTAATACGTTTTGCTAAAATTGCCGTTTCCTTTCCGATATCATCAGAAAAATGTAATTAAAATGCATCAAAATGACAGATCTATCGAACTTTCAAAGAGGTCAAATTGTTGATGCTCGTATGACAGGCGCTAGCGTAACGAAAACTGCCGAAATGCTTGGTGTGTCTAGAATTACTGTCTCGAAAGTAATGACAGCTTTCGAGAAAGAGAGAAAAACCTTCTCGTCGAAACAAAACTCCGGAAAAACCCCAAAACCTAGAGATAGGGCCTTTGAAATCCTTCGCGAATTGTTAGAAAGGATCACAAAAGTAGAGCTCCCCGAATTACTGCAGAGCTTAACGACCACCTCGAGAACCCAGTTTCCACAAGAACTGTTCCCCAAGAGCTGCACAAAGCCGGATTTCATGGGAGGGCTGCAATCAGAAAACCACTACTTTCAAAAACAAACGTTGCAAAGTGTTTAGAGTGGAGTAAAAACCTATAGAATTGGTCCCTAGAGTAGTGGAAGAATGTTATTTTCTCGGACGAGTCATCCTTTACCCTATTTCCGGCCACCGGCCAAGTATACATGTGGAGACAGCCAAAAGAAGCATTTGACCCAGACTGCTTTCTTCCAGCTGTTAAACATGGAGGAGGATCTGTGATGATCTGGTGGGGGCTAATCTTAGAAATCCGCCGGCCCAATGGTTTCCATTCATGACCGAATTAATAGTCAAGACTATTTAAGCATTTAATCTGATCAAATTCATCCAGTGGTTGCGGAACTGCTTCCGGAAGGAAACACAATCTTTACGGGTGATAATGCACCAATTCACACAGCTAAAGTTGTTACTGAATGGCACGAGGAACACTCTAGTGAAGTTGAACATCTTATCTGGCTACCACAGTCCCCAGATCTCAATATTATTGAACATTTATGGTGCATTTTAGAAAAAAAAGTAAGGAGTCAATATCCTCCACCATCGTCACTACAAGAACTGGAGACTGTTTTAGCTGAAGAATGCACAAAAATTCCTTTGGAAACGATTCAAACTTTGTTAAGTTAATTTTTTGGCTCAAAAAGCAAAAAGCAAGGCCATGTAGGGGGACATGGAGTTATGTACAGGGAGGGTGTTCATGTAAAGAGTTCAGGCCATTTCTGGTCAAGAGAGACTTTGAACCGAGCGGTCGTCGGCATCTTCACTATCCCGTCCGGCAGCTTATTCCACGGATCCGCAACCCGGACGGAGAAAGCCCCTCTCCTTCGAATGAGATGAAATGGTCGCAGATAGAGCTTTTCGGAGTGACCCCGCAGCCGACGCTCTGGAGCATGAGTGTACGAGTACATACCTCGTAGAATCCAAGCTGTATTAAATTAAATTTGTTTGAAATTTTAAGGTGCTTCCATTATTTTGCCCAACCCCTGTAAACACACACACACACACAACACACATACACCCCCCCACACACACACACATATCTGCATTTTCGCAAGCATTAAAACTATAAACCAAGGGAAATACTTAAAGTGGCCAGTGACGTGCATTTGAACAACGTAGACAAACATAGATATATTAAATACTTGGGTTTAGGAAATTTTCCCCATCTTTAGAGTAATATCATAATTGTCAAATGGCATTTAACACCAGCTCCACCTAAGAACGGGTTATCATAACCATATTGAAGCTTTCTCCAAACCTGGCATATCAATGTATTTGTTAACCTTCCACGTTTTCTATATACATTTCTTAATTGCCCACAAGGGGCTAAACACAGAGGGAACAAACAAGGACAGACAAAGGGATTAAGTCGATTACATCGACCCCAGTGCGTAACTGGTACTTTATTTATCGACCCCGAAAGGATGAAAGGCAAAGTCGACCTCGGCGGAGTTTGAACTCAGAACGTAAAAACAGAAATACCTATTTCTTTACTACCCACAAGGGGCTAAACATAGAGAGGACAAACAAGGACAGACAAACGGATTAAATCGATTACATCGACCCCAGTGCGAAACTGGTACTTATTTTATCGACTCCGAAAGGATGAAAGGCAAAGTCGACCTCGGCGGAATTTGAACTCAGAACGTAGCGACAGACGAAATACTGCTAAGCATTTCGCCCGGCGCGCTAACGTGTCTGCCTTCCATCTCAACTTGTCGCGTTTCTTCTCTCATTCAGTTTTTAGTTTGCTATATTTGTTTTGTGCCTGATGAATATGTTTTGGGATATTTTTCAACGTATGAAACTATGAGTCGCATATAAAAACATGTATTGTGCCTTAGTAAATAACATTCATCTCTCGACAGATGGGGTGCCGTTCTGAAACATGTATATTGGTTCTACACTAGGTTATTAGTCTCACAATGCTTAAGAGACACACACACACACGTATATATATATATATATATGTATATATACTAAGTAATTAAGGGTTTAGCAACGATTTGCCTCACCACACACCGAATTTAGAAATAGCAGTCAAAGAGTTATAGCTATTCCTTTCTACTAAAAGGGAGATCTCAGTAAAACCACAGCACTTGAAAGGCAAACACAGACAGGCAAGAGAGAGAAAATGACGACAATCGATCATACAATAAAAAGTCACCTACGGACGTACGTTTCGAAATCAAGTTTTAGGAAAGCATAAGGATTAGATAATCTTGTCTTACCCAACTTCTTTTCTCATCAGCGTAGGATATTACAATTATGAATAATTGTATATTAAATTTCGCGGTACTAGAAGACATCATCTCAACTGATAGTATCAGAGCGAGCCAAAGCCATTACTAGTATCGCCAAATTCAAAGTGTGAATGAAAGTCTGTGTCACCAGCCCCCTCCTACCAGCGTGCAGCCAAGACAAGATGTTGTGGTCATTTACCGGGATGAACTATGGTTATCAGTAATAATGTAGGGAGAAATTAATTAATTTAGAATAATCATTAATTTCACCATGTAGATTTCGGCATGTAAAAGCCCCATTTGAGGAAAGTTTAAGTAATACTAAGTAATTAAGGGTTTAGCAACGATTTGCCTCACCACACACCGAATTTAGAAATATATATATATATATATATATATATATACATGACAATTATTTGGTTGCCATGATAAAACTCCGAGTGTATATAACAGTCATTTTCATACCATTTTTTTCCGATGGCCTGATAACTGAAGAGATGGCGGCGTGGATTTCCACCTCAGCATCCGAAACTCGGAGTTTTATCATGGCTACCGAATAATTGTCACATTTACAGATAAATTTCTCTTTTTACATAATATCGAGGTCTCTTTCATTCTTTTGTTGTCTTACCATTTTTATCAATATGTATATATTATATATATATATATATATATATATATATATATATATATAAAATGTACTGTTCCAAAAGAAGCACTCCATGTTCAACTTCACTAGAATGTTCCTCGTGCCATTCAGTAACAATTTTAGCTTTGTGAATCCGGAAAGATTGCGCTTCCTTCCGGAAGCAGTTTCGCAACCATAGGATGAATTTGATCCGATAAAATGCTTAAATAATCCTGCCACGAATGGAAACCACTGAACCGGTGGATTTCTGAGATATAGCCCCCCCACACACACACACACCCGATCATCACAGATCCTCCTCCATGTTGAACAGTTAGAAGAAGGCAGTCTGGGTCAAATGCTTCTTTTGGCTGTCTCCACACGTAAACTTTGGAAATATGGTAAAGGATGACTCGTCCAAGAAAAGAACATTCTTCCACTGCTCTAGGGACCAATTCTGTAGGTTTTTACTCCACACTCTAAGCGCTTTGCAAAGTATGTTTTTGAAAGTAGTGGTTTTCTGATTGCAACCCTCCCATGAAATCCGGGTTTGTGCAGCTCCCGGCGAACAGTTGTTATGGAAACTGGGTTCTCGAGGTGGTCATTAAGCTAATTGATTTTATTGTACTCTTTTGCCGAACCGCTAAGTTACGGGTACGTCAAACGTTTAGTGGGAGGAAGACAAATACAATCGCCATTGACCGCGTGTGTACCGTTGGCGATGTTTTCCCTCTGTCTTCCCTTCTCTGGATCTTTCCTTCTCCTATGTTTCCGACGAAGAGCTCCGCTCGAAACGTTAAACCCTCCTTCTTCCCTTCTTTCCTGAGCGTCCAATAATACTATACTTGTTCCACGTCCTCGCGTTGTTGTGTTTTTTTGTGCTTTCTTGTTTGGATTAACTTTATATATATATATATGTGTGTGCGTGTGTGTGCGTGTGTGTGCGTGTGTGTGTGGTGTGTGTGTGTGTGTTTGAAAGAATGAGTAGAAATGGCTTTTTTGTGGGGATAATTTTTATTTCAATCTTAATAATAATGTTTACAGTGAGTTACTCTGATATGAGATTCGAGATTCAAATAGCTGTTTTCAAACTGAAAGTAACCATTTCAAACCATTACCATTCTATCCAGCGGTGTCAACCGCTTTAAAAGCATAAACGCCGCCTGGGAATTAAGGGACAAAATGCCGCCTTCTTTGGAGTTTCCATACTTACTCTTTACTCTTTTACTCTTTTACTTGTTTCAGTCATTTGACTGTGGCCATGCTGGAGCACCGCCTTTAGTCGAGCAAATCGACCCCGGGACTTATTCTTTGTAAGCCCAGTACTTATGCTATCGGTCTCTTTTGCCGAACCGCTAAGTGACGGGGACGTAAACACACCAGCATCGGTCGTCAAGCAATGCTAGAGGGACAAACACAGACACACAAACATATACACACAACACACATGCATATATATATACATATATACGACAGGCTTCTTTCAGTTTCCGTCTACCAAATCCACTCACAAGGCTTTGGTCGGCATATTTATTTTTGATAAGTTCCAGAAGATTTGAACACAAAATATGTTTGTCGTTGTTGTTGGTGTCACTGGAGAAGCACCACTTTTTGTTACGAAGACAATGCGTTCATAACACGCTCGGTTCGTTGCTGCAAAAGATTCGGATCTTTCCGGTTTGAACGGCAGTTTTTTCTAGCGGTGTCATATGAAATTGTCACCCATAATTATGACCCTAGAATCGATCTATAGCATTTTAATCTGTTTTAGGGTTAGGGTTAGTTAGGGTTAGGGGATCTTTTCGGTTTGAACAGCAGTTTTTCCCAGCGGTATCATATGAAATTGTCACCCATAATTATGACCCTAGTATCGATCTATTGCATTTTAATCTGTTTTAGGGTTAGGGTTAGTTAGGGTTAGGGGATCTTTTCGGTTTGAACAGCAGTTTTTCCCAGCGGTGTCATATGAAATTGTCACCCATAATTATGACCCTAGTATCGATCTATTGCATTTTAATCTGTTTTAGGGTTAGTTAGGGTTAGGGGATCTTTTCGGTTTGAACAGCAGTTTTTCCCAGCGGTGTCATATGAAATTGTCACCCATAATTATGACCCTAGAATCGATCTATTGCATTTCAATCTGTTTTAGGGTTAGGGTTAGGGGTGGGGGGAAGGGTATCTTTTTTTCTTCACAAATGTAAATAGACCCAATCTGTTTCTTAAACGAGGGACATATTCATACGGCACAGAATGTTTTTTTTTTTTACCTCAATAGACGTCATTGATTGGTTGAAATTGCAGAAAGTGAAGAAAAAAAAAGCAACAAATATCTTACAAACTATAGAATTTTCTCAATAAAGCCAAGAGAAAAAAGATGTTTTATAAACACATTCTACCAGTATACGAAGTTCGAAATTTTTTTAGTTACCTAGAAATTATTTTTAAAAAACTGCCGGTCAAACCGAAAAGACCCAAAGATTCGGCATATCTCGTCAGCAGTGTCGGACTTAGGACAAATGAAACCTTGTGCTAATTGAGTTACGAGGATCCTTAATTGGACAGTGAGGCATACATGCTCAGGAAATTTAGCAGTAGTTAAAATATTACGTTTTACCAGATCAATCATTGTTTTTGAAAAACAAGTCTTAGTCAAATTTTAGAATTATCAGGGCTCAGGGAATGTATTTTTGGAGTTTTATTGATAAATTCAGGTTTAGACTTTCTGGGCTGTAGGTCAGACAACTACACTGCAACAAACTTGAAGCTATTGTATATTATACTAGCAGTATCGCCCGGCGTTGCCCGGGTTTGTAAGGGAAATAACTATATAAGCATTTTTACAGATGTAAAGTATAATAGCCATCTCAATATGGCTAACCACAAAGGGGGGTGGTGTCACTGTAGCTTTTTACGTTCTGAGATTTAATAATAAATTTTTAAAGAGTTACTTCCCTTATATATGCCAAAAATGCATTAAAAATGGGAAAAATTGATGGTAATTTTTTTTTTTAATCGTAGACTCATCGTAGACGTGCGCTAATACCCAGAAGGGCTCGATATGAATCACGACTATAAGATACCCGGTTTTGGTTAAACTGCACCGCAAAATGTGGGAGTAGTTAGGAATCTAAATCGTAGGAGACAGACACTCACACAACCTCTCTTTTATATATAAAGATTAACCAAAGCGCCAACCCACCTGACACTATCCTACACAGGTCACATGATGAAATGGTCAAACTTGAAAAAAAAAGAACAGTAATTTGAGTCAGCATCATGTAGCGTTTTAATCTTTGAAGATGGGTCCCCCTGGTCAACGGGGCCCTATGCTTAAGCATAGTAAATCCGGCTTTATTCGGCCCGAGGCTATAGTAGAAGACACCTGCCCAAGGTGCCACGCAGTGGGACTGAACTCGGAACCATGTGGTTGGTAAACAAGCTACTTACCACACAACCACTCCTGCGCCTATATATAAAATGTACTGTTCCGTGATGGTAAAACTCCATGTTCAACTTCACTAGAATGTTCCTCAATGGTAAATCCGGCACTACTCATCAGCCATGAGTACCACCACCCCTGACCTTTGAACCTAAATAAAAGCCGTTGACTTTGTTTATAATTTCAGCGAACAAGCACTTTGCTAATCAGTGCTCATAACTACCAACCGATTAAGAATCGTTATTGGTTTTGTTTCCAGTGAAAATAACCGTTTTTAACATTAAAGATGATGGAAAGGGTGTGTGTGGGTGTGGGTGGGGGTAGGGTGCATGGGGTAATACTACTTGAGAGGGGATTTAGTTGCTTTTTCTAGCAGGCCGGGCAGACCTGTACGAGACGTCTTCTGCTTTATTATGGTGGTGCTGGCAGTGACGTGGGTCCTGTTGGTGCTGGCAGTGACGTGGGTCCTGTTGGTGCTGGCAGTGGTGTTGGTGAGCGGCAAACAAGCGGCCGGGATTAGTTTGCGATGAGAAAGCGGTAAGGCACTGCAGATGAAATAGGGATGATGGATGGTGGTGGTGGTGGTGGTGGTGTTGGTCATGTGACCGAGGCAGAGCGCGTAGGGGTGTATACAGATTAGGAGTAGGAGATAGTTAAGTAGGGTGTATAAAGATTAGGGTAGCGAATAGCTAAGTGGAAACCATCGGAGGCGCATGCTCCTTAAAGCACTCCTTATAGAGTGCGTGTATGTATATATATGTGTGTGTATGTCTCTCACTCTTTCATCTTCTTTCTTTCATTCTTTCTTTCTTTCTTTTTCTATATAGCCAATTCAAATAATGTGTGTATGCATGTATATATACATACCTATGTGTGTGTGTCTGCATGTATGTATATATATATATATATATATATATATGTATATGTATGCACGCACATATGTCTATGTAAGTGTGTGTTTGTTTGTGGTGTAGTATATATATATATATATATATATATATATATATATTATAATATATGCCCCTATATAATTGTATATATACATGTATACATATCTTCCATAGCACACAAGCGTGTGTATATATTTATGTATATATATAATATATATATATATAATATATACATACACATACAGATATATAATTATATATAATTATATATATATATATAGATTATATAATATAATTGTGTGTGTTGTGTGGTTGCATATATAATACATATATAGACATACATATATATATATACATATATATGTGTGTGGTATATATATATATGTGTGTATGTATGTATCAAAAGTCTTGTAGTTGTTGTTGGTGTTGTTGCTACAGTTGTTATTTTTTGTGTGTTGTGTTCCAGCCGTCATGTCTGCCTTCCGTGTACTCAACGACCTCACGGCTTCCGTTCGGGTGGGTTGACGGGTGGGTGTGCGTGAGTGCGCGCGTATATGTACGTATGCATGCATGCGTGCGTGTACGTACGTACGTGTTTGTGTATGTACGTATGTGTGTGTGTGTATGTATGTGTATGTGTGTGTACGTATGTATGCATGTGTGTATGTAGGTGTGTGTATGTATGTGTGTGTATGTATGTATGTGTGTGTGTATGTATGTAGGTGTGTGTGTATGTATGTGTGTGTGTGTATGTAGGTGTGTGTATGTATGTAGGTGTGTGTATGTGTATGTGTGTATGTATGTGTGTGTGTATGCATGTATGTGTGTGTGTGTAAGTGTGTGTATGTATGTGTGTGTGTATGTATGTAGGTGTGCGTATGTGTATGTGTGTGTATCTGTGTGTATATGTATGCATGTGTGTGTATGTGTGTGTGTGTGTGTGTGGTTGGCAGTTGAGTTGGGGGTGGGTTGAAAGTGATAGGCTTCTGGAAGAGTAAGGAGGTGAGTGGTGGTCGTAGTGATGGAGGTGTGCTTGGTGTGATGATGATGATGATGATGATGATGGTGATGATGGTAGTGATGATGGTGGCGGTGGTGGTGACGGGGGAAGTTAGTGACAGTGATGTTGGTGGCGATGGTCAGTAAACGTTGTAGTCATGGTGAGGGCATTGGCCGCGGTGTTTGCGACGGTGGTGGTGTCTGTCGAGGTGATGGTCGTGATAGCGATGATGATTTGGTTTGGTGGTGTTGGTCGTGGTGGGCTGATGGTATTGGTAGCACTTGTAGCATGGTTATAGTGTTGGTAATGGCGGTGGTGTCGGTGGTGGTGATGGCGATAGCATTCCCAATTTCTGTCAGACGTCTCGATGTAAGTAACCAGCAGACTGCAGATATTCAACCTGGCCCTTTGTAGTTTGAGGGAGATTTGGCTGCTATTTCGACACAGCGGGAACACAGCCCCCACAATTTATGTCTGTCTTTGTACTACTGTCCCCGTCATCCTTCGTCCTTGTGGCAAATAAATGAAATTATTATTATTATTATTATTATTATTATTATTATTATTATTATTATTATTGAGTGAGAGAGCAGTGCATGCCATCAAAGTGACACTAGGGTAAAATATACAAAGCCCAGTATACTCATCATGACTACCCGTCTGATAAGGGTACACCAGGCACATGCATCACAACCATATGTGCGTGACATGGTGATCTCATATCAAGATAAACAGCGCATGACCTTGCAGGTGGGGCCCAGTTAGAATTTTCTTCTGGTTGAGTAACGTATCCCGCTCAAAAGGGCCCTGAATAAGGGTTGTTTAAGGATATTGAACGAAACACCCAAGTTTCCAGAGGTGAATTATTCAAACCCCAAAGAATCCCTCTCAACACTCGGCTATGATGCCCCCCACTACTTCTGCTCGTGATCAGAGATGCACATATCGTCAGCCACTAAGGGACATGCTCAACTGGCTAGGTCAAACAACAGACACGCAAATCTGTGGTATTGAGCAGAATATTTGCTGTAGCCCATCTTTTATACCAAGACAAAACAATGTACATGATAACACTTCCAATCAGTTAAGATCAGAAGCCATGAGAGCCAATGTCTGGTACTGCATCAGGGCATTAGCAAATCTGTGGTATTGAGCAGAATATTTGCTGTAGCAGATCTTTTATACCAAGACAAAACAATGTACATGATAACACTTCCAATCAGTTAAGATCAGAAGCCATGAGAGCCACTGCCTGGTACTGCATCAGGGCATTAGCAAATCTGTGGTATTGAGCAGAATTTTGCTGTAGCCATCTTTTATACCAAGACAAAACAATGTACATGATTAACACTTCAATCAGTTAAGATCAGAAGCCATGAGAGCCACTGCCTGGTACCGTATCAGGGCATTTATTATTATTATTATTATTATTATTATTATTATTATTATTATTATTACTACTACTCTTTTACTTGTTTCAGTCATTTGACTGCGGCCATGCTGGAACACTGCCTTTAGTCGAGCAAATCGATCCCGGGTCTTATTCTTTGTAAGCCTAGTACTCATTCTACTGGTGTCCTTTGCCGAACCGCTAAGTCACGGAGACGTAAACACACCAGCATCGGTTGTCAAGCAATGATGGAGGGGGGATAACACAGCCACATAAGCACACACACACACACACAAACACATATATACATATATACGACGGGCTTCTTTCAGTTTCCGTCTACCAACTCCATTCACAAGGCTTTGGTTGGCCCCAGTAGCTTGCTTACCAACAACATGGTTCCGGGTTCAGTCCCACTGCGCGGTACCTTGGGTAAGTGCCTTCTACTATAGCCTCGGGTCGACCAGAGCCTTGTGAGTGGATTTGGTAGATGGAAACTGAAAGAAGCCCGTCGCATGTATGTATATGTATATATGTATGTGTGTGTGTTTGTTCCCCCCCTTCCCTCAACATTTCAGGCCTTGTGCTTAAAATAGAAAGGATTGCCATTGTAGTTGTTGCTGATGTGATAGTAGTAGTAGTAGTAGCCGCAGCAGCAGCAGTTGTCGCCGTCGTTGCTCTTCTTCTTCTTCTTTTTCTTCTTCCAATCAGGACTCACGCCATTAGCCACAAAGAATAATCTCTAATTCGAGCCTACTCTAAGCTACAAAGAGTGCGTGTGGCAACTTGAAGATCCACCCACCACACGCGATAGAATGATGGTTGCACAGGCGAGAAAGCACATTGTTATCCTCCATTCCATAAATGGTGGCTTTTTAACGGGTGGAGAGCTGA
>NW_021825284.1:0-15977 GCF_006345805.1 Octopus sinensis | reverse complement strand
ACATATACAGAGACAGAGACAGACAGAGATGTACACACACACACGTACACACACACGCATATATATATATATACATATCAACCTTGCCCTTCATTCTTTCGGAAGTCGATGAAATAAATACCAGTTACCTACTGGAATCGATTAGTCCCTTACCCCCAAAGTTCGGGCCTTATTATTATTTCCAAAGCAGTGCACTGGCAGAATCGTTAGAACGTCGGACAAAACGCTTTGTAGCATTTATTCCGGCTCTTTACGTCATCATTTCAAATTCCCCTGTGAAGTCGATAAAATAATCTGGTTACCATCAACTCCAGTCAAGCACTGGTGTTAGTGGTTGCCATTATCCTTTCGGGGTTGATAAAATAAGTACCAGTTGAACACTGGGATTGATGTAATCGACTCACACACCTCTCTCTCGAAATTGCTGGCCTTGTGCCAAAATTTGAAATCAATGATTTTTAATTGAGTTTACAAGGACGAGAAATTTTTGTAGTGAGGAAGCAGTCGATAATATATCGAACGCCAGTACATGACTGGTACATTATTTCATCTAAGATGAAGAGCAAAGTCCACCTCGGCAGGTGTTGGACTCAAAACATAAAGGAATGTTAAGAAATACAGCAAGGCATTTTTGTGCAACGCTTTTAAGATTCTGCGAATTCAAAGTGAAGAAACGAAGAATAAGAACAAAACCAAAAACAAAAACGCTAGGACAGAACAATTATGGTTTATGATTTAGGCACAAGGCCAGCAATTTTGAGAGGAGGGGTTTTGAGTCGATTACATCAACCCCAGTGTTCAACAGGTACTTATTTTATCGACCCCGAAAGGATAAAAGTCAAAGTCAAGCTCGATGAAATTTGAACTCAGAACATAAAGACGGGCCAAATGCATGCTCGATGTGCTAACGATTCTGCCAGATCGCCGCCTTGATAATAATAATAATAATAATATAATAATAATAATAATAATAATAATAATAATAATAATAATAATAATAATAATAATAAGAAGAAGAAGAAGAAGAAGAAGAAGAAGAAGAAGAAGAAGAAGAAGAACCAGATTTGCTTGTCAGTTGTTTGACCTTGAGCGGTTGAGCATGTCCCTTAGTGGCTGACGATAGGTGCATCTCTGATCACGAGCAGAAGTAGTAGGGGAGCATCATAGCCATGTGTTGAGAGGAATTCTTTGGGGTTTGGATAATTCACCCTTGAAAACATGGGTGTTTCTTTCATCATCCTTAAACAACCCTTATTCAGGGACCTTTTGAGCGGGATGGGCTACTCGACCTGAAGAAAATTATAACTGAGCCCCACCTGCAAGGTCATGTGCTGTTTATCTTGATATGAGATCACCATGTTGCGCACATCTGGTTGTGATGCATGTGCCTAGTATACCCTTATCAGACGGGTAGTCATGATGGGTATGCTGGGCTTCATATATTTTACCCCAGTGTCACTTTGATGGCATGCACTGCTCTCTCATTATTATTATTATTATTATTATTATTATTATTATATTATTATTATTATTATTATTATCATTATTATTATTGTTATTATTATTGGCGCAAGGCCAGCAATTTCAAGGCAGAGGGCAGGTCGATTAAGTACTGGTACTTAATTTATCGACCCCGAAAGGATAAAAGTCAAAGTCGACCTCCGTGAAATTTTTACAAAGAACATAAAGACGGTCAAAATGCATTCTGCTAACGAGTCTGCCAGATCGGTGCCTTCCAAATTACAAATTATTATAATTTTCATCAATACAAGTTATTAGTCAATTAATAGTATCTTTAGCGTGTTGAACCAGAAGATCATTGTTATTTGTTCCCGCTAGTTATATACTAAGTTCAAATTCTGCCGAAGTCACCTTCACTTTTAGTTCTTTCGCGGATTCGTAATAAAGTAAAATAGATTTTCGTTGGACTAATGATGATCCATTATTACTTGCTGTGCATGGTGTTCGTCGTTATGGAAAGGATTTCAAGGCTATTGCTGAGGTGATTGGTAATAAACTTGAAGCACGTACTCTTTACTCTCTTTACTCTTTTACTTGTTTCAGTCATGTGACTGCGGCCATGCTGGAGCACCGCCTTTTAGACGAGCAAATCGACCCCAGGACTAGTGCTTATTCTAGCGGTCTCTTTTTGCCGGACCGCTAAGTTACGGGGACGTAAACACACCAGCATCGGTTGTCAAGCGATGTTGGGGGAACAAACACAGACACACAAATACACACAAAAACACACACACACACACATAAACACACACACACACAATATCTATATATATATTATATATATATATATATATATATTTCTACATATACATATATACGACGGGCTTCTTTCAGTTTCCGTCCACCAAATCCATTCACAAGGCTTTGGTCAGCCCGAGGATATAGTAGAAGACTCTTGCCCAAGGTGCCACGCAGTGGGACTGAGCCTGGAACCATGTGGTTGGTAAGCAAGCTACTTACTACACAGCCACTCCTGCGCACATGTGCGTAACATTTTTTATAAATTACAGACACAGGTATAATTTAGATGAAATTTTGGCTGAGTATGAGAGTGGACATGTTTGTGTAGACCATTATGAAATTTTAAAAATTCTTATAAAAAAAAAAGAAAAAACCACATTCCTAGCGAATTCTATGTAAGAGTCAGAGGAATTTTTCCAAGCTTGCCTAAAGCTTTGCCGGTACTCTAGAGCTACTTGTTCTTGACAATCTAATATCTTCTACATTATTTATACTATTTACATTATTTACATTTGACGGGTATTTGTCGTCATCTTGTTTGTTGTTAACACAACGTTTCGGCTAATATACTATCCAGCCTTCATCAGGTGTCTTGGAGAAATTTCGAACCAGGGTTCTCATTCCTAAGGTATTTTCAGATGTTGTTCTTATTATTATTAAGGTCACTGCCTGGAATCGAACTCGGAATCTTGTGGTTAGTAGCCCGCCCTCTTAACCACTACTGGCATATGCCGTGGCGTCCCAAGTTCGATTCCAGGCAGTGACCTTAATAATAAGGGTAATAATAATAATGATGATAATAATAATAATAATAATAATAATAATAATAATAATAATAATAATAATAATAATAATGATAATAATAATAATAATAATAATAATAATAATAATAATAATAATAATAATAATAATAATAATAATAATAATAATAATAATGATAATAACAACAACAACAACAACAACAACAACAACAATAATTACAACATCGAAATGAGAATCCAGGTTCGAAATTTCCCCAAGACACCTGAAGAAGGCTGGAGGGTATATCAGCCGAAACGTTGTGTTAACAACAAACATGATGAGGACAAATATCCGTCAATTGTAAATAATGTAAATAATGTCAATTGTAAATAATATAATTAATATACATAATTCCTCATCTCTTAAATACAGAACTAATATCTTCTGTTTCACTAAGTCTTTATCTTTGCAATCAGCTACACTCATAGCAGAATAGACCTCTAAAATTTCCCCAGTAAGCTGAGTTTGGAGTAGTATTGAACACTTATTTTTAGGCCATTTCAGCTGTTTTCTCAAGCATTCTCGAGCCACGCCAGGCTCATTAGGGTCGGTTTCCCGGTTTCATTGGCGGATGTATTTCCCACGTAGACGGGTCGCCAGTCTATTGTAGGGTTACTCACTTTTGTTACTTGAGTGGACTGCAGCAACATGAAATGAAGTGTTTTGCTCAAGAACACCACGCGTCGCTCGGTTCAGGAATCGAAACCAGAATCTTACGATCATGAGTCCAACTCCCTAACCACTAAGCCACGCGCCTTCAAGGGTCGAAAGCATAAAGATCTCGACTGGTATGACGGAAGTTCGGTGGAATGGCGGGATCCTTAGTGCGTCACACAAAATGCCTTGCGTTGTTTGTTGAGACGATATGCGTCCTGCGTTCAAATGACACCAAGATCAATTGGGCTTTTCACCATTTCGGAGTCAATAGAACATATGACCAATGAAGATTGTGGGGTCGATATAATCAACTAACCTACTTCCGCTATAATTTCTTCCTTTTTGCCGTTACTAGAAATTATGAGAGAGTGATGGAGTCACTTAGGGAATCGGACAAAACGATTTGTGGCATTTGATTCGGCTCCTTGCTGGGACTTTCAATAAAAGAAAGAAGGAAGTACCAGTAAAGTACTGATGTGGACCCCGTCCACTGACCCCTCCCCATCTCCACCCCCACCATCAGCATCGTCACAACCACCGCCATCACTTCGCATCATTCGTCATCATTTGCATCATCATCATCATCATCATCATCATCATCGTCATCTTTATTGTCATCATCTTTCTCGTCGTTATCATCGCCGGCGTCAGCAATATCGTCACCAACGGCATCGTCGTCACCATCCTCCTTCAGTCTACATCCTCCTCCTCCTCCTCCTCATCATCATCATCATCATCATCACCATTATCATTTTTGATATTATTATCACCATCTCAACCACCACCACCACTACCACCTCCACCACCACTATAATCACTACCACGACTATAACTAACACCACCACAACCAACTCCACCACCACCACCGACATACCTTCACCACCACCACGACTACTACAACTACAACTACAACCACCAATCACTACCACTTCTAACCATCACCTCCACTACCACTGACTGCATTCGCCTTCCATACCGTCACAACCGCCGCCGCCGCCATTCTCCCCTACGTATATTATATATTATAAATGCGTGTATTACACGTGACATAAATAGTGAAACAAGAGGAAGACAGATCTAAACCTAGCTTCTGTAGCATTCACATTTTTCAATGTAAATGAGGAAAAAAAAAATTAATGTTTTTTTGGGGTTTTTTGTGTTATTTTTGGTATTTTTGGGTTTTACAAAAATACCATTCTTTTAATTAGTTTTAAGCTTGGGCGATTAATTATTAGAGAAAATGAATAAAGTCTGCCTACAATATTCTTGTAGGAAAGAATTAAATTCCATTTGTGTAAATGCAATTAAAACTCGTTAATTAAAGTTTCTTTGTCAGAAGTTTATTCTAAATTGTGTTTCAATATAATTAATTACCCAACGAGAGGAAGAAGAAGAAGAAGAAGGAGAGGAGGAGGAGGAAGGAGAAGAGGAAGGAAGGAGACGAGTAGTAGTAGTAGTAGTAAAAGGTGTTGTAGTAGTAGAAGTAGTAACAGCAGCAATTTCAATGATAGAAGAAGAAGAAGAAGAAATATTGCCGCTGTTACGACGACGACGACGATGATGATGATGATGACGTCGACGACGATGATGATGATGATGATGATGATGACGATGATGATGATGATGATGATGATGATGACGACGACGACGATGATGATGATAATGGTGATGATGATGATTTTTCGGTTTTTAAAGTCATTTATTAATACATCACGAAGTAGTGATTTGCTTTTTTGTTGTTCTTCTGATTGTTGCTGTGGTTGTTCTTGCTGTTGGTGTTGTACCGGACTTCGTTGATACACTGATGAAGATGATAACGGTGGTGATGGCGATGATGATAATGGTGGTGGTGATGGTGATGGTGGTGGTGGAGGTGGTGGTGGGGATGCTGATGGCAATGATGATGCTAACGACGAGGACGAGGAGGAAGTTGATGATGATGATGATGATGATGATGATGATGATGATGATGATGATGTGCTGGTGGTGTTTGCGATACTGGCGCAGTGGTTCTGCTGATAGTAATGGTGGCGCGGTGGTGGTGGCCGTGGTAGTGGTGGTGGTGGTTGAGGGTATATTGTGGGGTGGTGCAAGAGAGGAGAGGTGATGGCGACAAAACACTGCACTGCGTGCGATGATGATGACGATGATGCTGCAATTGCTGCTGTGGATGATGATGATGATGATGACATTGGAAGTTATATTGGTGGTGTCGGCGGTTGTGGTATTAGTAAGAAAGGTGTGGACGCCGCTGATGGTGGTGGTGGTGGTGGTGGTCATCGTCGTTGTCGTGGTGAGTATAAAATGCTGTTGGTGGTCGGGGCTTGTAGCGAGCGGTTGTGGTCGTCGTGGTCCGTGGTGGTGATGGTTAGCGGGGGGTGGGGAGGGTTTTGAAGGGAGGGGAGGTCGGGGAGGAGGAAGAGGAGGGGGAGATGGTGATGGTGGAGTGGATCGGGGGGTGGGGTGTTGTTTTTATTAATTACTCAGATTAATTTCTTTCAGGCCGCTTTTAGCCAATTTACTTCCTATACAGTCACATATCTCCGTCTCTCCCTATCTCTCTACATCTCTCTCCCCCTTCTCTCTTTCTCTCTCATACATACGCGCACGTGCGCACAGTCACATACACATACAGACCTTCTCTCTCTCTCTCTCTCTCTCTCTCTCTCTCTCTCTCTCTCTCATATACACACACGCACATGTATGTATGTATTATATATTTATGGATGAATGGATGGATGTATGCGTATATACACACGTATTGACACAGTCTCATGCTTAACTTCATCTTTTTAATTCTTTCACAATATATACATATACGTGTTTATATATGTATATACACACACACACAAATGTATAATATAAGCACATGCTTATTGCAACTCCTCTCGCTCCTTGTCTCTCTTTTTATATATGTCTATGTATATATATATATATATATTGAGAAAATGCACACAGATAATGGATTTTTACACACACACACACACACACACATATGACATACAATTTATGTGCGTTTAATCAATATTTATTTTATCAAACAATCTAACACTTTATCTGTCTAAAAATGTTATGTGATATAATCTGTTTCTATCTATCTATCTATCTATTTATCTGTCTGTCTATCTATCAATCAATTAGATCTATATTGGTATGTAATATATATTATACACACACACACACACATACATATATATATATACATATATATATATATATATATACATATATATATATATATATATATATAGATAGATAGATAGATAGATAGATAGATAGATAGATATATAGATAGATAGATAGATAGATAGATAGATAGATAGATAGATGATATATATATATATATATTATATATATATATATATATATATATATATATATATATAAATATGCATATACTACATATATGTGTGTGTGTATAGGTGTATATATGAAACTATCTCTCTATCTATCTCTCTATCTTTATCCTAAACCGCCGCCTGTATCTTTTTCCATACACACCCTTTCTCTTCACTCCATCCCTCCCCATCGCTCTCTTTCTGTCTCTCACCCGTCTGTCTCTCTCTGTCTCTCTGTCTTTCTATCTCTTTCCTCTCTCCCCTCCCTTCTTCACCCAAACCTCCACCCCCATCCCCTTTCATTCTAGCTTTCTTTTGATATTTTCACCTCACTTTCCCCCTCCATCTGTGTCTCCTATTAGCCACTTCGCCAGGCACAGACTCTCTCTCTCTCTCTCTCTCTCTCTCTCCCCCTCTCTCTCTCTCCCATACTCTCATTCATCTATGCGACAACACACCTCCTCTTCATACTTCTCTTGCCAGCAGACATCCCCACCCTGCGTTATCACACCTCCACCCCTTTATCTGGCACCCGCATCAGATCCTCTCTCGTTCACCAAATCATTACACTCGTTTTGTTTCGTCTTCATCAGCGCCTCGCTCGTTAAGTTTTGACAACGTCGCTGATTGACATTTTACGCAATGACAGAGGTAGCGAAGGAGGCGGTGAGAGGAAGGCGGCAGCGGGGAGGCTATAGGGAGGCGCGGGGGGGGGTGCAAGGCAGTGGTTGTGTCGGCGGCGGATGTGGTGGCGTCTGCGTGGTGGTGGTAAACAAGTCGTAACGATGGTGATGGTGTTGTTATTATTAAAGATGGTGGTATGGGCGACGAACTGGCAAAATCGTAAGCACGCCGGACGAAAGGTTTGGAGGTATTTCGTCCGTCCTTACGTTCTGAGTTCAATCTCCGCCGAGGTCGACTTGGGGTCGATAAAATAAGTTCCAGTTTAACATTGGGGCCGATGTAATCGACTCTTGCCTTCCCCTAAAATTGCTGCCCTTGTGACAAAATTTGAAACTATTATTAAAGATGGCGGCAGTCGTTTGGCGGTATTTCGTCTGCCGCTACGTTCTGAGTTGAAATTCCGCTGAGGTCGACTTTGCTTTTCATCCTTTTGGAATCAATTAAATAAGTAAACACACACACACACACTTATATATATATACATAACATACATATGTATATATATATATAATATAATATATATATATATATATATAGGTCCCGGGTTGAGTCGGGTTAACCACAGTAAATAAGGTACTCAATACATAGCAGAGTAAATTAATTTATTTTATAGAAGGAGCTTCTACAGGACTAGAACTGTTTCATTCAAAAGAAATCATCAGGAAGCTAGTATAAATGCCAAAACAACTCTTGTTACTAGCTTCCTGATGATTTCTTTTGAATGAAACAGTTCTAGTCCTGTAGAAGCTCCTTCTATAAAATAAATATATATATATATATGTGTGTGTGTGTGTGTGTGTGTGTGTGTGTGTGTGTGTGTGTGTGTGTGTGTGTGTGTGTGTGTGTGTGTGTGTGTGTGTGTAAATGTAAAAAAATACAAACTGGGACAAGAACGTAAAACATTTAGAAGACGATACAAAAAACACGGACGGGACATTCGAAGCCTTCAATCTTCAGTCAAGAACCGGATCATCTTCGCAATTTCGGCTGATTAATCTTGAGATTGCTCCGATCTGGCCAGCCCCAAAGGAAAATCTAAGCCAAGCGCATTAGATTCCTTTGAAGAAAGCCTCGAATGTATACAAAACAAGGACGGAAAACCGGACATATATATATATATATATATATATATTATATATATATAAACCCGAAACCATATATTAGGACTGGCGCTGATGCTATACACACGTGCAACCACCCTCAAGGGCATTAATTCACGTCCCCTGCCACAATTACTGGTATATAGTTTTGCTGTTGATTTTTTCAGTTACTTCTATCGATACTACACCATCTACTATTGAATAAGAGAAAGCGAGCGAGAGGGAGAGACAGAAAATAAGAAAGAAAGAAAGAAAGAAAGAAAAATAGAAAGAAAGATAGAAAGATAGATAGATAGATAGATAGAAAGAAAGGAAGAAACATGAAAGAATGAAAGAAAGAGGGAAGAGGGGGAGTCAGAGAGTGTGAATGAAAAGTGGGAAAGTAAAAAAATTGTACAAAATCTAAGTGAAAAAGACTGTGAGGAAAGTAGAGAGAGAGAGAGAGAGAGAGAGAGAGCATGAGAGACGGTGAGAGAGAGCATGAGAGACGGTGAGAGGGGCAAAGAGAAAGAAAGTGAGATGGTGTGTGGAAAAGAGAAAGATAGTGCAAGAATCGGAGAAATAGAAAGTGAAATGGCAAGAGAAATATGGAGGCGGGGAGAGAAAAAGTGAGACGGAGAGAGTACAGAAACTGTAAAATCAGAGAGAGGAAGGAGAGAAGGGGAGGAATGAGAGGGAAAAGCTCAGAGAGAATTAGAGAGAGATGGATAGAATCGGAGAGAGAGAGAGAGAGAGAGAGAGAGAGAGAGAGAGAGAGAGAGAGAGAGAGACGAGAGAAGATAAGACCCGGGAGTGGTTGAGGTGTGTATGAAGAAAGCTTGGAGGCAGGAAGCGGAACCAAAGGCAATAAAATTGTCACTGAGCTGTGTCACACTTGACAACTACGTGGGACAATGAAGCGTATCTGATACACATGACAGGGACAAGTGTCATAACGAGATTTAGTGTGTCACGTTAGAGACAGAGACAATAGTGATTGCCCAAGTTAAGATATACGCCCACCATTGGTGGTGCAAGGGACAGAGCGGGAGTGGGTGCGATAAAGTTGATTACATCGTTAGGGAACGACCACCACTGCTTTGTTTCTTCTTCTTCTTCTTCTTCTTCTTCTTCTTCTTCTTCTTCTTATTATTATTATTATTATTATTATTATTATTATTATTATTATTATTATTATTATTGTTGTTGTTGTTGTTGTTGTTGTTGTTGTTGTTGTTGTTGTTGTTGTTGTTGTTGTTGTCTTTACTATAATGCATACCGTGTGCACTTGCCGCACATTTTTTTAAAACGCCTTTCATTCTAAGTAATTTCCCCGCACTTTTCTGTCCGTCACTACTTTGTTCCCCTCACCAGTCGCCCGTATGGCCTATAAAAGAAATCATCACCATCATCACCATCAGCAGCAACAGCAGCATCACCACCACCAACACCATCAAATCATCCTCCACTTCATCACCACCACCATCATCATACCATCCTCTTCCTTTTCTTTACTACGACACCAACACCACCACCATCATCACCACCACCATCACCACCACCACCACTACCACCACCACCACCATTTCCATCACCACTGCCACCATTACCATCATCATCACCACCACCAATACCACCATTATACCATCCTCCTCTTCATCATCGCCACCACCGCCACCACCACCACCACAACACCACCATTATTACCATCATCATCACCTCTATCCTCATACCACCCTCTTCCTCATCGTCATCACCACCACTACCACCACTACCATCACCACTGCCACCATTACCATCATTATCACCACCACCAATACCACCATTATACCATCCTCCTCTTCATCATCGCCATCACCGCCACCACCACCACCACAACACCACCATTATTACCATCATCATCACCTCTATCCTCATACCGTCAACCTCCTGATCATCATATCATCATCATCATTATGATTATTATTCCTGCTCTCCGAAGATGCTTACAAGATCCTCTTTTAAACAAAATGTTTTATTAGATTAAATAGTCCTTGTTTTATTTGTTTTGTTTTGCCTTGCTTTATTGTTGCTGTTGTTACTGTTATTTTTATTAAAATTTCGCACAGGCGCAGGACTAGCCGTATGGTAAGTAGCTTGCGTTCAGTCCATTGCGTGGCACCTTGGGCAAGTGTCTTCTACTATAGCCTCGGGCCTTGTGAGTGGATTTGGTAGACGGAAACTGAAAGAATCCCGTCGTACATATATATATGTATATGTGTGTGTGTGGGGGGGTGTCTGTGTGTCTGTGTTTGTCTCCCCAACATCGCTCGAAACCGATGTTGGTGTGTTTACGTCCCCGTAACTTAGCTGTTCGGCAGACGAGACCGATAGGATAAGTACTAGGCTTAGAAATACTAAGTCCTAGGGTCGATTTGTTCGACTAAAGGCGGTGTTCCAGCATGGCCGCAATCAAATGACTGAAACAAAGAAAAAAGAAAAAAGAAAAGTTTTCTGGGTAAATCCGACAGTTTGCATAAAAGAAAAAGGAAACAATATTCCATAAAAAAAAAGTATTTTTAAAAATCAAAAGATATTAACTAGATTTATAGCTGGGAGGTAACAGTTTCCTCGAAGTAGCTGCCTTCAGCTTCCAGCGTGGCCTCAAAATGGTTCTGGAACCCTGTGCGTGCGTTCTTCACTATGTCCTTGGAAAAACTTTCGAACACCTGCTTGGTCTTGGTCACCATCTCGGCCTTAGTGTTGCAGGCAGAGTGGTTGCGTGTCTTTCTAAACCGTGTCCACACATAGTAAATCCATGAGATTACAGTCGGGGAAATTAAGAGGCCAGAAATTGGGGTTGATGGAGTCGTAGAAATTCTCCGACAACCACATCTAACTCTTTCCGGATGCATGGCAAGGCTCTAAAACGTGATGCTATACTTATAGCCTTCCAGCACCAACCCTCTCCACCCAGGGATTGACTACAGTCTCTAGCAGCTTGACGTAATCGTCTGAATTGAGCCTGGAGCCCTGTTCAAAGGTGTGGGGCGGCTTGACGTCACCTTCACCGAAGACACCCACAGACCATCATCTTTCTGTTGACCTCGGTTTCGTAGTCTCCGTTGCGGCTGTCCATGTCAAGTCTTACATCCTTTACAGTGTTAACAGAGCATTGAGCAGCAGTTATGATGTCAGCATTTCGATACCCGGTGCGAATCACCATGCTACAGATAAGTTTTTCACAATATTCAGATGAATTCCAGTCCTCCATGTCAGTTAACTTTTTCTCAACCAACACATTAATCTCTATACTCGGCAGCGCCGTTAACCAATCACCCATACATCAAGCTGTTTCTGAAAAAGGAGACCTAAAATATCAAATTTAGCCCAAGCAATAACTTTCCAAAGCTTAGAGCGTTCCCCTATAATGAAAAGAGTGATTTTGTATTTTAAATTTTGTAATTTTTGGACAAAGTTTAGTTTTTTTTTGTCACGTTATCCTCAAAAATATATAAGTGGTTTCAAATGTTCCACGCACCCCCACCCCTTAAATTACCCGAAAACTGATAATGAACTAATTTAACAGATTTCACAAACACATATACACATACAAAAAAGAAAGAAACCAAGGAAAAAATACAGAATTATAACTGCATCGTAAAATATTAACGGAGGCTGCGACCAAAAAGAAAACACAGATATTTTAACATCGTATTTGAATACCTCGAGGAACAATATCAAAAACAACATCAACATCAACGAAAACAACAGCAACTAACGTATATATACAGGTAGTACTTCAAACCAAAATAATGCAAGCAATTACAAGACGCTATTTTTATTTATAAGTGTTATCTAATATAAAACTCACTTCAACAAGGAGCATTTTGCTCAAAGAATTAAAGCTTGGCGGTATTTTGTCCACATGAACATAAAGAGACCAAAGAAATTGTAACTCGCTAACTTCCACTACGCCAAAAATAAGGTTGATTTCGTACATTAGCACAAGACCAAATGTTTTGGTTAAAAACTCACAGCCTGAACTCTTCCTCGGAATACGACTAGGGCTTTATTTGATCAACCCCAGAAAGACGAAAAGATAAAGCTGGCTCCGGTGGAATTTGAACCCAAAACTAAAAGGATGTAATTAAATAACGAAAGGATTTGTCTGGCACACTGACGACCCATCCAACTTACAGCCCTTAATTGCTTCTGAATTTAGGCATAAGGTCGATTAATCGATTATATTGTCCCCAATGTTTGATTGGTACATTTTTATCAATCCTTGAAGAGATGAATGTAAAGTGAACGACATTAGGATTTGAAACCAGAACCACCACCAACAACAACAGCAGCAGCGGCAACAATAATAATCCTTTCTACTATAGTAGGCACAAGGCCTGAAATTTGGGGGTATGGGTACTTATTTCATCGACCCCCGAAAGGATGAAAAGCAAAGTCGACCTCGGTGGTATTTGAACTCAGAATGTAAAGTCGGACGAAATGCTGCTAAGCATTTCGCCTGGCGTGCTATCAATTCGGCCAGCTGTGCAAAGGTAATAATAATAATAATAATAATAATAATAATAATAATAATAATAATAATAATAACAATGGTTTCAAATTTTGCCACAAGACGGCAGTTTTGGAATCGATGGTGGTGATGGTAGTGGATGTTGTCACGATTGTGTTGATGTCGGTGGTCTGGGTGTTAATAGTGGTATTGATGGGGGTGACATAGGCAAATTTCGTCGTGAAGGTGGCGGTGTCGCTAGTATTATTGGTGACGGTAGTGGTAGTGCTGATGGTAGTGAGGGTGGGTGGTAGTAATGGGGGGTTTTAGTGTTGGTAGAGGTGAAGTGGGCGTGTGGTGGATTTTGTCGTGAGACTGATGATGGAAGAATCGATCATAGTGATAATGGTAGCGGTGGTGGGGTGGGGTGAGGTGGGGTGGTGTGGTGTGGTGGGGGTGATGGTGGTGGTGGGGCTGATGGTGGTGGTGGTGGTGGTTGTGACGGATGAGTCGATTACATCGACCCCAATATTTAACTGGTACTTATTTTATCAACTCTGATAGAATGAAAGGTAAAGTTGACCACGCCGGAACTTGAACTCAGAACGTAACGGCAGACGAAATACCTATTTCTTTACTGCCCACAAGAGGCTACATACATAGGGGACAAACAAGGACAGACAAACGGATTAAGTCGATTATATCGACCCCAGTGTGTAACTGGTACTTAATTTATCGACCCCGAAAGGATGAAAGGCAAAGTTGACCTCGGCTGAATTTGAACTCAGACGAAATACCGCTCAGCATTTTGCCCGGCGTGCTAACGTTTCTGCCAGCTCGCCAATAATAATAATAATCACGTTGGAGTGACTAAAGCCATCGTACATTTAGTATTAAGCTAGATATTTTTCGAAGGGTACTGTCGGCCATATTATAATATGATAGTGATACTTTATTTTATGCGAGCTAGTGGGATTTGAACTTAGAACGTATCGTGACGTTACTGAACTCCACAAGGAATCATTTAGTCCGCCATTCCACGTGGTGTTCAGGATAAATTATGGTGACGGAAACCGACATTGACAAAAAGAGAAAAAGAAAAATTGCTTTAGAATTAGGCGAAATGAAGGGGGGGGGAATAGAGCGGATGGAGGAGAGAAAAGAATGAGAGGGGAAGGAGGAAAGAAAGAAGAAGAAAAATAATGAAGGAAAGAAACAGTGAATGAGTGGTGTGAATACAAAGGCAAAGATATAGAGAGATACAGAGAAAAAAAGGAAGAGAGTGGATTTGGAAATTAGAGAAAGAGCGAAAGAAGAGAGAGAGAGAGAGAGAGAGAGAGAGAGAGAGAGAGAGAGAGAGAGAGAGAGAGTCGTGAAAAATAAAGGAGGAATAAAAGAGAAAGAAAGAGCGAAAGAGGAAAATAGTAAAAATAGTGAAAAAGAAGCAAAGAAAGAGAAAAATAGAGAAAGAAAAAATTTAGAGAGTAACGGCGCAGCATAGAGGGAGAAAAAAGGAAAAGGAATAATGAAGTTAAATACAGGAACATGAAGAAATAATACATACATACATAAATACATACACACACATATATATATATTCACACACATACATACATATACATACATAAAAAAAAGTTATTCAACGGAACTGACTTGTTTTCAAAGATTATTTTTATATGTATTTGTTATTCATTTTTATATATTTAATCTTAACGAAATTTTATTATTTTATTATAAGTATTATCGTTATTATTATTTTTATTATTTGCATTACAATTTTATTATTTAATTATTATTTTATCATTTACATCATGTTTTCTTTCTTGTGTGTGCATGTATGTGTGTTTGTGTGTGTGTGTTTGTATGTGTGTGTGTGTGTGTGTGTGTGTGTGTGTGTGTGCGGTTATATTTTCTAGCCACAAGTCACTCAAAAAAAAATAATAAAGTGAGAGAAAATAGAAAGAATGAAAAGAAAGAGAGCAAGCAAAAATAAAAAAGAAAAAAAGAAAACAGCTCCTTCCTCGTCTGCCCTACTCAACCAATCCACCACCACCACCCTGCGACTCACTCTCTTCCTTCTCACCGCACACACCTCCCCATCTAAAATTAGCCATTGCAGTTGGAATTATGGCATGTAAATCAGAAGAAAAAAATATATATCAACCCCTGCAAACTATCTGTTCGAATTGATGTTGAAACGCCATTCATTTTACGAGACCGTGTTGAATGTACGATCACTTGTAGCCTCCATTTTGTTTTCTCTCATTTCTCGCTTGTTTCAACAGTAGCCATGTTTTTGTTTTCTATGTTTCTTTTTTTTCTTTTCTTGCTTAACTATTTATCATATTTTCTTTCTTTCTGTATTTTATTTATTCATTTTCCATTTATTTCTTCATTTATTTATTATTTATTCATTTCTTTATTATTTTATTTAGGAGATTTTCTTCAACTTCTCATCACCAATTTTATAAAGCTTTTTTTCATTTTATCACGTTTTAGAGCCACTGAAGTAGTTGTCGACGATGTTAATAATATTATCACCGCTGTTGATGTGGCTGTTGTTGCTACTGTTGTTGTTTGAATATGTTTGTTTACATTTTTGCTTTCAGTTTTCAGTTTCCGGTATGGTTAATGTTTTTTTTTCTGTTTTTTTCCATTTTC
>NW_021825283.1:15000-16079 GCF_006345805.1 Octopus sinensis | reverse complement strand
TAGAAGAATACACGCATACACCCATTTGTATGAATAAGTAGGTTAATGAATGTATCGATGATATTCATATATATTGAATGGTATATGGTTTTTTCTGTATGCGCCAGTACAGTTGCACCAATGTTGATTACCATCTTTTTTGTTAAAGAACATATTTGAAAACTTATGTCAGATATGTGTATTTTAGCGTCCGAGTGAAACGGTAACTGCGTGTCGCTGTGCTTGCGTGCGTGTACCAGCATATATATATACATGCATATATACATATATATATATAATATATATATATATATATATATATATATATATATATATATATATATATAATAAATGTATACATATATGTATATATCTATGTATATATAGTATATATTATTCTATGTATATATGTATATATATATATGTTATACATATATATATATATATATATACTAAATACATATATATGTATATACATATACATATATATACGTATATATACATATATATATATATATATAATATTATAATATATATTAATATATATTGGGATGTATGTGTGTGCGTGTATAATTGTGATTGCGTGTGTTGCTGCGTGTGAATTTGCCCGAGTTCCATCCTGTAACCCAAGTTTTCTGAAGACAAAAATGAAAGAAAAAGGTAACCCAAAACAAAAGACAAAAAAAAATATACATATACATATACACAAACATATATATATATATACATAGAACTCCAGAGAAGTAGAGATGATAGTGCCAAATGAAAGTTTTCGTTTGCGTGACTTTTTACGAAATGGAAGATTAGCAGTATGAGCCGAGATGGAAGTGCAAAAACGTATAGAGCAGAGAAAAATCTTTATAGCAGGTGAGATTAACTTCAGGTTTTAATATTATTCTTAATATATTGAATGTTTGTAGAACACCGTTTGGTGTTCATCTTTGTATAAAGCACAACATCTAACGAATTTTCATCAACTTTCCTTTAGGCAAACTTAAGAGTTTTTGGCATGTTTTTAATATCATCGTTTCGTAGCAGCTCTCCTCCTTGCCATTACTCTCATTACAACAACAACAACAACAACAATAACAACAACAATG
>NW_021825283.1:0-10000 GCF_006345805.1 Octopus sinensis | reverse complement strand
TCGGAATTTTTACTGAACCGCTAAGATATGGGGACGTAAACATACCAACACCTGTTGTCCAGCGTTTGGGGAATAGAACAAACACAGACACAAAGACACACATGCACACATACACACGTACACATACATACCCACATGCACATAAATATACACACATGTATATATATATATATATATATATTATATATATATATATATATATACGACGACGAACTTATTTCAGCATCCGTCTACCAAATCCACTCACAAGGCTTTGGTCAGACATATTTAATGTACTATAATACAGATTTTAGAAATTTCTGAATCAAATGTAGTACTCAATTGCTATATACACTCATCGTAGTATATACATACATACTTATAAATATATTCATATATATAGCCTTTATTTAAGTATTACCTTAGCATAATAAGATTGCAAGTTCAAATGAGAATAAAGCATAACTCAGAAACAGTGCCACTTCTTCCATTTCTTTCAACTCAATATCGAAATTATTTTCGTTTCATGAAATAAGCTTGTCCTGGAATTCAGCGTTGCTAACCATTGAGTGTAGCGATATTATTCACTTCTTTAACTGTAAAAGCTTTAATAGAAAAAGAAATTATTGTGAAATGTTTCCCGTATATTTCTCTTTCATATTGATACATCAGACCTTCAAGCTACATAATTCAGTGTATTATTGTCTTTTGTTTTAGTGCTAATTATTCAAAAGCCTCTCCAGGAAGAATAGAACCCATCAATTGATTTCATATATAACTAGGTGATCTAAAACTGATCAGATTCGAAATAGAAACAAAATGATGAGACCAAACAGAAGACGAAACATCTGTCCATGGTTATGCATAAACTCCAAAAGAAATATCTTTACTGCTTGGGAGGCGAGGGTTAACATTTACTTTGTATGTGAATTCAGATTTCAATTTATTTTTGTTCGTTGAGGATATTCTCCCATTTTCATTCAGATTTAATATCAAATGTTGCTAGGCATTTGTATTATTTCTCTGGCCGTCAGGAAAATTTGAATAAAAGCAAAATTTATCGCGTACGGCATCCATTACACTCACTTCGCTTTGTTATCCAAATTGATGCCACTGGCCAATTTTGAGCTATTTTCTTTTAGATCCGCTTAGTTACACACACACACAGACACATAGACACAAAAACATGCCCACACATATAGACATACGGTGCGAGAACTATATTCGATGTACATATATGTATATGCATATACTTATGTACATACACATATGTATGTATTTATATACGTACGTATGCATGTGTGTAAATATATATATATGAATATATATACTCATATTTGATATACAATTATCTATACATATATATGTTAATGTTAATATGTAAATATATATATATATACATACAAACACAAGTGTATATAAATTTATATAAATATACATACACATATACACATATACACATATACATATGTACTTATATATATATACATATATACATATATATATGTATGTATATATATATATATATATATTCATACATAAATATATGTATATATATATATACGCATTATATATATATATATAAATACATACATATACATATATTCATACAGAAATATATGTATATATGTACGTATTATATATATATATATATTTATATATGCACGCTGGCAAATACACACTCATACACAAATGCGTATACACTAACAAGTAATGGTAGACAGTGAAAAAATAAGAGCACAGGTACAACTACTACTACTACTACTACTACTACTGCTGCTACTACTACTACTACTACTACTACTACTACTACTACTACTACTACTACTACTACTACTACAGCCAACCGACAACAATCAGTGCACTCATAACTCCGTCTCACAAAATATTTAAAATTTATTCATTGGTTTATACTATGCGGGGCTTTTGCTGTATATAAATATATTTTATCTCATGGAACTGATTATATCCTTCGCAACATGGTATTAGGAATAATTTCAATTTTACGTCACTTCTTATATCTATCTATTATTATTATCATCATCATCATCATCATCAACATCATCCTCATTATTATTATTATTATTATTATTATTATTATTATTATTATTATTATTATTATTATTATTTAGTTGTCATTTTATTTTTTATATCTCTTTTCTTTCCCCATTGTGGTGCCAGTAAAGCTGGCTATGAAAAATGAATTTATTTTCATGCCATTGTATTCTATATACGATGAAAATATTCCTTGGCGCCATTAGCCAATTTCCCGCCAAAGAAACGGCTCCATCTCAAATAATTACTTAATGGCAATGCGTAATAAAATAGAGAGGTTTACGGTGTTTAAATTTCCTAATTCTAATGGTTCACTGAAGCGTGGTATATTCAACATAATTAAAAGAACTGGGATAAGAAATTGCAATGAAATAGTTCAGAAAATTAATTGATTTTTTCCCTTTCCCTCTCTCACTCTGTCTATCTGTTTCTCTCTCTCTCTCCCTCTTATTTTTCCTATAAGTTCATTCTGATATAATACCGAAAATATCGGTTTCAGATTATTAGTGATAAGAAATATGGCCGACATATTGGAAATGATAACCGCAAAAGGTTTTCAATGTCGAAGCAAGTTTCTTCTTCAATTCTTTCATTTCATGTTTCCAGAACATACTACTGAACATACTACTACTACTACTACTACTACTACTACTACTAGTAGTAGTAGTAGTAGTAGTAGGTGTTGCTGTTCTTGTTATGCTGTTCCTGTTTCTATTTATTATTTATTCTTTTCATCCCTTCGGGGTCGATAACATAAGAACCACTTGAGCACTAGGATCGACGTTATCGACTAACCCCCCCCCCAAATTGCTGGCCTTGTGTCCAAATTTGAAACCCTTATTCTAATTATTATTATTATTATTATTATTATTATTATTATTATTATTATTATTATTATTGAGTGAGAGAGCAACGCATGCCATAAAATTGACACTGGGGTACAAATATAAGAAACCCAGTATACCCCTCATGACTACCCGTTTGATAAGGGTACACCGGGCACATGCATGACAACCATATGTACGTGACATGGTGACCTCATATCAAGATAGACAACGCATGACCTTGTAGGTGGGGCCATATTAGAATTTTCGTCAGGTTGAGTAGCCCATCCCGTTGAAAAAGTCCCTGAATAAGGATTGTTTAAGGACGTTGAATGAAACACTTATGTCTTCGGAGATGAATTATTCAAACTCCCAAAGAACCCCTCTCAACACATGGCTATGATGCTCTACCACTACTTCTGCTCGTGATCAGAGATGCACATATAGTCAACCACTAAGGGACGTGCTCCACTGGTTAAGGGCAAGTAACTGGCAAGCAAATCTGTGTTATTGAGCAGAATATTTGCTGTAGCCCATCTTTTATACCAAGACAAAACAATGTACATGATAACACGTCTATTCAGTTAAGAATGTGGAAAGTCTCTCCGCTGTGCCACATCTGCTACAGTGTGGATTAAACCATTGTCCATGTCCCTAACGAATACCCTAGACTTACCCAAAACCACCACAGGTTGTGGCGACACGACCAAGTAGCAAAATACTACATTAGAAACTGTGCGAAAAGTGGGGGTTAGGGAGAGGCAAGACGTGCTATGAGCATAAACTGCAGGAAGTGGAAGAGTCGGAGACTAGCAAATTCGTCTGGGATTTTCCAATCGAAACAGATCACGTGCTACAGCATAATAGACCGGACCGAGTGGTGGGGGACAAGGTGCACCACATATGCTATATAGTTGACGTTGCATGCCCCTTTGACCCACGAATAGTCAAAAAAGCGAAAAGATAGATAGATACAACCTTCTTAAGTACGAAATAGCTCGGCTACGGAAAATGAAGAAGGTGAAAATAGTGCCAATTATTGTTGGTTCCTTGGGAACAGTATCAGAATGCATCAAGGGGAATGTAAAGGAAATCGGAATAGAGTGCCCAGTAGGACTGTTACAAAAAGTTTGCCCCCTTGGTACGGCCAAAATAATTAGGGAAGTATTAGAAAGCTGAAAAGAACGAATAGCAAGGTACCGTAGGCTGCAGGTAGTATCACGGTAACGCGTGAAAGACTCCAGGAGCTCCCACAAAACCTGTGATAAAGAGGTAATAAAAATAATAATAAAATTATTTTCATTATATATCCAGCAGTTGTGGTTTTGTTGTTGTTGTTGTTGTTCAGGTCCTTGTCTTTTCATGTCAAAGTTCCAGTTGCTCAAAGTCCCGTTTAGAATGCATTTTCTGTGAGAATCACGAAACAGAATATCGTTGCTTCACCCTCTTCAAAAGCAAAGTGCTTCAGTATGATTATGTACATCCATCCCCTTTACCCTGGGGTAGAAAGCAATGTTTGTTCTTACGCATGATCTTATAACATAAACATATTCCTGCAAACAGCAATTTTGCTTTGTTTATTTGTGGGTCAATAAGACCAGCAATAAGAAAGTGGGACAATCGATATCCAAGCTAAAACTGTTTTAAAAGTATATTTAAATATTATAAAAACTGGATTATTCAAAAATGATTTTAAATGATTTTTAAGATAATAGATTTGAATATAAGCTTTTGAAAAGAAAACAATAGAAGAAATGAAATATTATAGACAGTTATAAAAGCGAACACTTACAACTTGTTTGATAATACACAATCATGAATGATGATAAAGCATATACGCGAACAACAGAAGCAACAATGTTTCAAACTTAGTAGGTCACAATAAGCTTCTGTGCATGATTCAGCTCAAGATAAATGAAAGAACATGGACACGATGCATAACAAAAGACAATGCATCTTTGCTCGACATATTTATCATCTCTCTCTATAAACGACAGTTTGACTGTCTGCGTATCTGTGTGTCTGTTAGGTTGTACCCTCACCCTGACCACGGCTTTCAACCGATTCTGATGAAACTTGACACACACATAGCCCAATGTCATAATTCAAAACTAAGTTCCCCCAGTTCTGAAAAAATCGATAAATTCGACATGGGGTCGAGAATCAGAAACACAAACCACAGACTGTCTAGGGGACGCAACTCGACCTTTTTAACTCTCAAAAAAATTTACCATCATTTTTTCCCATTTTTTTGCTATTTTTTGGCTAACTCTCTAAATATGCTTTATAGTTATTTCCCTTACAAACCCGAGCAACGCCGGGCGATACTGCTAGTAGTAAATATACATGGTAGAAGCCCCGGAGTATTGTTATATGCTTTCGAACGACTAACAAGAGAAAGCTATATCTGTCGTATCGTAATTCACAGCACTAACGAGATTCAAGTGAGGAGGTATGAAGAGACTGAACAACGTGCATCTAAATTCAGACTACAGCATCATGGCATGTGACGAAAGAAGAAAAGAAGGTTATAAAAGACAGTTCTATGTACAGTGATGCTCGGCTGGTCAATTTTGGAAAACAATATAGCCACACAGTGTATACAACACTGACACACATGTGGTCACGTGAAGACTACTTCTATGGATGAATACATTTATCCATCCGTCCATCCATCCATACATACAAACACCAACCTATCCATACATATGTGCATGCATCCATCCATACATACATGTATATACATACATATACTGCTTGCATACCGACGTTCATTTGTCTTAGATACTGGAATATGTTGAACTGTACTTCAATAATTGTTATTCAATATCCTCATATTAAGGCGACGAGCTGGCGGAAGCGTTAGCACGCCGGGCAGAATGCTTAGCGGTATTTTGTCTGCCGCTAATTTAAATTCCGCCGAGGTCGACTTTGTCTTTCATTCTTTCGGGCTCGATATAATCGACTTAATCCGTTTGTCTGTCCTTGTTTGTCCTATCTGTGTTTAGCCCCTTGTCGGTAGTAAAGAAATAGGTATTTCGTCTGTCTTTGCGTTCAGAGTTCAAATTTCGGCGAGGTCGACTTAGCCATTTATCCTTTCGGGGTCAATAAATTAAGTACCATTTGCGTACTGGCGTCGATCTAATCGACTGACCCCCCTCCCCAAACATTTCGGGTCTTGTACCTAGAGTAGAAAAGAATATTCTTCTCATATTCCTTCGTTAGATTTTCTTCTCTGAACTGACTGAAATATCACAAATAACTTTTTAGTGATTGGCCAAGTACCATGGGAATTATGTTATCTGTTGTCTTTATCTTGTTTCAATAATTAGACAACGGCCATGCTGGTGCACCACCTCGAAGCATTTTAGTTGAACAAATCGACTCAGCATTTTGAAATTCTAAATCTAATGTTTATTCTGTCAGTCTCCTTCGATAAAGCGCTAGGTTACGATGACCTAAATAGACCAACAACGGTTGTAAAGTGGTGGTGCTGGTGGTAATGGAAAAACAGAAACACACAACCTCACTTACACATACACACACACACGTACACACACACATACACATATATATAAAGAGAGAGAGAGTGGGAGAGAGAGATGTAGATAGATAAAAAGATAGATAGCTAGATAGATAGTGCTTATTCTACCAGTCTCTTTTGTTGAATTAATTAGTTGCGAGAACGGAAACACATCAACACCGTTAGTCAAGTGGTGGTGTTATAGCCCAATGCTTAATATAGAAAACAGTTGCTCGAGGTGCCACGCAATGGAACTGAACCAGAAACCCTATGATTGAGAAGTAAGATTATTACCGCAGCACCGCCTATAGTGCCTATAACTGTGTTCTTTTTTTTTCTTTTGCGTATTCGGTCACCTATTTATCAGTTCACAAAACCGACCTCCTTCTTTCACGAATGACAAAAAGAAAAAGAAACAGTGGCATTGTATACAAAGCCATTTATTCTAAATGATTAACAACGATATAACAATTCGACATTAACACTCCTGGATACTTAAAGTTTAACCGATGGAAATTTATCTTCCAGAGACTCCGAAGATAGGGAACGAACAACAACAGCAACAACAACAAAAATATTCCGACTAGAATGTTCCAGTGTTTTTATACTTCGAGTATATCATACTTCTGTCCCTTTCTTTCTTTCTTTCTTTCTTCGTTTTTTTGTTTGTTTGTTTCTTTCTTTTTTCTTTCTTCCCTCTTTCATCCTTTCTTTCTTTGTCTCTTTCCTTATTTCTCTCTTTTAGTATTTCTTTCTTTCTTTCTTTCATTCTTCCTTCCTTCCTTCCTTCCTGCCTTTCTTTCTTTCTTTCTTTCTTTTTTTCTTTCTTTCTTCCTTCCTTCCTGCCTTTCTTTCTTTCTTTATTTCTTTCTTTCTTTCTTTCTTTCTTTCTTTCCTTTCATTCTTTCTTTCTCTCTTTCCTTCTCTCTCTCTCTTTCAATCTTTCAACCTTCCTTCCTTCCTTCCATCCTCCCTTCCTTTCTTTCTTTCTTTCTTTCTTTCTTTCTATCTTTCTTTCTTTCTTTCTTTCTTTCTTTCTTTCTTTCTTTCTTTCTTTCTTTCTTTCTATCTTTATTTCTTTCTTTCATTCGTTCGTTCAGCATAACCCAGAATTGAATCATTTACTCATCTATTCATCCCAACTACATATGTACGTACATAAATATGTATGTGTATATGTATTTATGTACGTATGTACGAATGTATTTATGTATGTATGTATGTATGTATGTTTGTGTGTATGTATGTATGTATATTTGTATGTAAATGTGTGTGAGCGGGACTGTGTGTAAGTGAAGTCAATAATATTTATGTTTCTCCATGTAGAATTTTACAGTAAGTTGATACACGGATCCATGTATCGGTACAGATAAGATTGTATGTATATATGTATGCGTTTGTGTATATATATAAGCGTATTATAGTATATATAAATACATACATACATAATATAGATATATATATATATATATATATAATATTATATTATATAATATATGTATAAAATACACAGGCATGGACACATATATATATGTATGTATGTCTATATGCATCTTTTAACTATATATGTACGTATATATATATATATGCATATTTGGATGCCAGTGTATATGTGCGTGTGATGGACATTTTCGCCGTGTACCGCACAAACAGAGAAATGGATGCGCACACAGGAAAATAGAAGCACAGCTATATTATATCGAATATTGTATTCGCATAAATATACACGCGCACATCTGACGAACACCATTTCCGCTGAAACCCTCAAATGTTAAGTGTCTGCAGGTGTGTATACACATTTGAAATGGAAGATGAGAGAAGTATATAAGTAGCAGGTAGTAAGTAAGCAAGAAGAGGTGGTAGCAATGGGTGGTTGTGGTTGTGATGGTGGTGGTATTGGTGAGAGTACTTCGGCACATAGCGCTCATAAAATACAAGGGGAACAACCACAAGAGCAGTAACAACAGCAACAATAACAATGATAGCTTTAATGTATGCAATACGATAAGAGAAAGCAATTATTTGTATGTATACATATATATATATATATATATATATATTTATATATATGCATACACCTATACATAATGTATATATGTATTACATATATAATATATATACATATGCATATATATGTATATATAAGCATATATAGTATATATATATATATATATACACACACACAAACATAAATAATACATATACATATATATATATATATATATAAATATATATTATATATATATATATATAATATATATACGCATGTATAATACGCATTTAATAATTATAGTGCCTGATCAATTAATGTGTTAATACCGAAAGTTAAACTTATTACTACTTAAAAGTTGAGTTGCTTGTAGCGTTAGAAAATACAATACCGAGGCATTTATCACGAGAAACACTCCTATGGATTCGTGGCGCGTATCAGTACTTTATTGTTTACGTTAGTAGCAGACAAACTCTGTCATTTCCTCTATTAGCACCACCAGACCAAGTGGTTTCGGCGTTTTGCGGCCTTGTCAGTAGTAGACACGCGACTATTAAAAGGAACAGTAAGCGCTACACCACTGATATATATATATATATCAAATCGACCCCAGGATTCATTCTTTGTAAACCTAGTGCTTATTCAAGTGGCCCCCGTTTGCCAAACGGCTAAGTTATAGATATATATGCGAATATATTTACGTACACACACACACACACACATACACACATGCACACAGAGGCGTGCACGCACACCCTACACACATATAGACACGTACGCATGTTTTTGCGGACAGGGAAGTCGGTAAATCTGTTCCACTTAGAACTCATTTAAGGTGTGGAAATTCTGTATGTGTGAATGTGTGTGAAAGAGTATATGTGTGTGTGTGCGTGTACAAATATATAGTTAATATAAATATATATGTATACATATATAAATATGAATATATATATGTGTATATATATAAAGGGAAAGTTTACGAAAATAAACAAAAGACGAAGGCAGGTGGAGTACAAACAAACAAATGTATTAGTATAGCGCTCAGGAATAGAAAAAGTCTTTTACGTTTCGAGCCTACGCTCTTCGACAGAAAGATACACAGAAAAATAAACAAGGAGAGAAACAAGAAGAGAAAAAATGCGTGTAGTAGCTAACGATCTATCATATATACAGAGAGAGAGAGAGAGAGAGAGAGACCGGACAGTGAGGAGAGGAGACCAGGAGAGGAGGAGAGAGGGGAGAGAGAGGAGAGAGAGAGAGGGGAGAGAGTGGAGAGAGAGAGGAGAGAGACAGATGAGAGAGAGAGACAGAGAGACAGAGAGAAAGAGTGAGATATACAAGCAATAACTTATTGCTAAAAGTTACAGCTTCAACGGTAATTAAGTCGCCAGGTGAAATGTGACGAGTTCTAAAAACCCACTCAAGCAAAACCTATAAGGAAAGACAAAGGAAACCAAGCAGAAAAGAAGCTAATGGAGAGGACTGAAGATAGAAAAATGAGTTTTACTCTCTGTTTTCCATATTTTCCTTCCCTGGTTGATATATTATTTTTTCGTTATTGGTCAGTAGATTACCGCTTTTCGATGAATGATTAGACCGTCTCGAAAAGCTTTTGTCTCTCGCGATCAA
>NW_021825282.1:12500-15961 GCF_006345805.1 Octopus sinensis | reverse complement strand
CTCGGCGTGTTTACCTTTCATCTTACTCAGAACGTAAAGCTGGGCGAAATCGCTCCAAGCATTTTACACGGCGCGCTACCGAGTCTGCCAACTTGCTGCCTTCACTTTAATCATTCTTTTCTGAGAAAGGCACGAGGCCAGATATATTATAGGGACGGTGCAAAGGAATAGATTGTTTCCAACCAACGATCAAAATATAATTTTAATTTATTTGACATTTTTTGAGCACATGACAAATCAGATGGATATGAAAACTGAAAAATTTGCAAAGCATTACTTTAGATACGCACAAACGCACATACACATCCCTGCAGCACAAACACTCAAATATATATGCACACACACACACACACATACACACACACACACACACGCATATATATAATATATATATATATATATATATATATGCAATATTCACATATATATATGATATACATACGTACATCCACACACAAACACACACACACATACACACACACACACACACACACACACACACCCACACATATATATATATATATATAATATATATAATATATATATATATATATATATATAAACATGTCACTAGGATGTTAAGTTTTGCCTTGCCGTTTATTGAAGAGGTATATTAATTTAAGCCATCAACATGCAATTTTGCATCAATTTGACTATAATTTCATAATTGAGTCCTGGCATTATTAAATGCTTCGATTTTCTTCTGAAAATTGCATTTAGAATGATAACAACACTTGAAAATACCTACAGAAAGGCGGCAAGCTAGCAGAATAGCTAGTATGCCAGACAAATATGGGATGCAGTATTTCACTTGACTTTGCGTTCTAGTCCTCTTTGCCGAGGTCGACTTTGCCTTTCGGTTCGATAAAATATGTATCTGTCGGTCACTAGGGCCGCAGAAAACGACTGTCCCTCTCCACTATAATTTTAGTTTCTGTGCCTTCAATGAGAAAGAAATTAAAACTCACAAACTACCATAAGCTCTCTCACACGCACATGCTGGCATTTACACACGTGCAAAACACACACAAGCTCACACATATACAATACACGCATACAAGCGTACACATATTATTGTTATTAGAAAGTTACACACAATGCATCGTGGTCCGGGATCGACAAAATATAATAGCATGAAGGAAGGGTGGACGGGTAAAATTGGCACAATGTTGGGGTATGTAATTTGCGAAGTTTTCCGAGCACTTTATAGTTTGAATTTGCTTGTGAAGGTACAGAGGGCAAGATATGTGAGTGGTTATCTTTGTCTTAGAACAGTACGGTGGTGAGAGAGGAGCGAATGCAGTCATGTATAATTTAAAACTAAGCTTTCTAGAGATTCTTAATACCGAGCGAATGTAACTTCGTTTGTTCTCATTCAAAACATAGACGAGGATCAACACTTCTATTCTGGCATGCTTGAAGAATTCTGATGATCATCTCCTCATGTGAAACGATTGGCTGCGCTGGTAACCTACGAATAAAGTGCATACACACACACATACACACTCACACATACACATAAACCCACGCGCTCAATCACATACACACACAATCATGCATACACACGCACTCACACAAACACACACTCACACACACACTCACACACACACATTCACACACACTCACACACACACACACTCATACACACTCACACACACCCACACACACACACTCACAGACACTCTCACACACACACACACTCACTCAGACACTCACACATACACACACACATAAACACACTCACAAACACTCACAAACACTCACACACATAGACTCACACACACACTCACACACACTCACATACACACACTCACACACACTCACACACACTCACTCACACACAGTCACACACACACACATACACACACTCACACACACATACACTCACTCACACACACTCATTCACACTCACACACACACACACTCACTCATACACACACACTCACGCAAACACACTCACATACACATACACATACATATCTTTTAAATTCGTTAAGGTAACGTTAGGAGTATGCAACTAAAGCTCCTGTCTGTTTATGCCGGCGACCGTTTACTGATACTGAATTGTGAGTCTCCGCCGATGTCGACTTTGCCTTTCATCCTTTCGGGGTCGATAAATTAAGTACCAGTTACGCACTGGGGTCGATGTAATCGACTTAATACCTATGTCTGTCCTTGTTTGTCCCCTCTGTGTTTAGCCCCTTGTGGGTAATAAAGAAATAGAAATAGATTAAACTAACAACACTTGGTTGTTAGTTTGGTTCGTGAGGAGTGTTAATGAACGCACTACAAGATGAAAAACAAATCCTGTCAAAGGATGGCTGAACTCATTAAAGTCAACGATCATACAATACTGTGTAGAAAAGTTTGATCCTGCTATTTTTCATGGACAGTTACTGTAGCAATCAACTGTTGCCATTGGTGCAGAAAAGGCGTTTGTAATAATAAAAAAATAAATAAATGCGCCCTTTTTTAAAGCCTAGCCAGGCTCATGGGCCCGGTTTCCCGGTTTCTATGGCGTATGCGTTCCCCACCTGGGCAGGACGCCAATCCATCGCAGCGTTACTCATTTTTGCTATCTGAGTTGATTGGAGCAACGTGAAAAGAAGTGTTTTGCACAAGAACACAACGCGTCACCCGATCCAGGAATCGAAATCACAATCTTACGATCATGGTGCTGATACCCTAACCATTAAGTCACGCGCCTCCACTGTAATAAAGGTAATAAATAAATGACAAGTGAAAGAACCAGAGAGAAAAATATACACTTAAAAGAAAGGAAAATATTTTAAAAAGTCTAAATGTAGATACGTCCACGAAAATAAAACTTTAATACACATATTTTTACGTACTTAGACGCGCGCATGTCTAAAGAGAGGGACGCGTTTGTAATAATGGATAGGCACGAAATATCAGTTTCAGTCAGCAGAGAACTATGGCAATGAATGTAGGCATGCTATACGATATTATTGGAAGTGTGTGATCTATCCGCTTCCTAAGACATCGCTTGAAGACAAAGAAAACACTGATGTAAAGCCTACGACTCGATGGCAGTCAATAATTTTGACTAGGTCTTGTTTTTACGCTACGTGTCATCGTTCTTCGGGAAGTGGGATTAGCCGTTTGCGAGAACTCTCTTCACTTTAAAAATGCATTATGCACAGGCATCGCTTGACGTACGAGTGCACTCATCCGATGCTCATGAACGAGAAAACAAGCATCATGTATGCATATGGATATAGACATACATACACATATATGATTATTGCCTCGTTTTGTCACATGATAGCCGTTTCACGTGTGAGACATCTGTACATCGTTAGATTTAAGTGATACAAGCTTTATATTTTGCCACGCTTTTGGTCTCCAAAGCACGTTCCATTGGCAAGAATTGCTTCATAACTGGTACTCTACTGATTACAAGTCTTTTGTCAGCGTATCTTTCCCCTAAAAGAACTACC
>NW_021825282.1:0-7500 GCF_006345805.1 Octopus sinensis | reverse complement strand
TTCTAAGATTAAGAATTCTATTTACCAGTGTAGAATTTCTTCCGGTACCGATGTCTTCTTCTATATAGGAGCGTCCACTTCCCAGTTATCCAAGAGAATTTAAACCACTATTCAACATTTAGAGATAGGAAAAAACGATATAGTACAGGGCTTAGTAAATTAGTTAGGCGTCTTAAAGACAACAATATAATTTTCAAGTTAGATTGGTTCATATTGTCTGTATCCTTTCCTTTTGATAAGGGCTGGAGATTTTGTAACATTTGTAACTCTGAACTCTTCCATATTCTTTTCACTAAGGTTCCCCTAGTAAACATACAGAAAAATCGTACAAATGTAAACACTGGCAGAAACACACTTTCTACTCATATAAATGATAACGATAGTCACTGTGGTTTGAACAATTAGCTTCACGTCCACCCAACTGCTATAGAGAAATTCTTTCCTAAGCCTTCAAACATTCTTTCAATCAACGTACCCTTCCCTCTCCACTTGTTCCCTACCTATTATTCCTTTATATCTTCTCTTCCTACTATCTATCTTTGACATCTGTCTCTCTCACACACACAATCACATACACAGACACAAATGCAGTTATACACACACACATACACACACACAAATACACGCACTCATTAACACAAGCACACACTCACACATTTCCATACATACAGCAAACATACTGTTCCCTGCCTATTATTACTTTATCCCTTCTCTTCCTACTATCTATTTTTGAAGTCAATTCTTCTAACGGATTTTTTAAAAAAAACACTCGTTATCGCTTTGATTACCATGTAGGCAATCATCGAAATTTTTGTTTGTCTTGTTGTCGAGAGAGGCTCCCTTTCTTTCCTGATGGGAAGATTGCATAATGCACCCTTTATTCCTTTGGAATGAAAACATGCTGTCTTCGAAACATGTGTCGAGAGTAAAGGAATTTTGTTAACATCTTCGTTCGACTCCATTCTTTCATTTATTTATATATATATATATCTATATATATATATATATATATATAATATTATATATAGATATATGCATACATAGACGTTCGTATAATATATATATATATATATGCATGCATGTATAGGTATATGTTTAGCAGAAGATAGATAGATAAATAGATAGATAGATAGATAGATAGATAGATAGATAGATAGATAGATAGATAGATAGATAGATAGATAGATAGATAGATAGATAGATATATAGATAGATAGATAGATAGATAGATAAATAAAAACCAGCATGATCCAAAGGTTAACAAGTTCATTTAGCTAATAATACCAGGTCCTAGCTTCAATCCTCCTAAACGACCTCACGCGGCCTCTTGTGAAATACTAACCCAAACAGCGTCACTGAACTTGGTTAGTCGGTAACTGTGCTGAACCTCGTCTAATGGATTCTATCTGTAATTTAAAAAGCTTTCTTTTATCGCACTGTATTAGGACAATTCCGTCTGAGGACTGCTTTAAAGAAACACGTGCATGTGGATTGTCAATCGCTTATATGTTAATTGAAGGAGTAGGCTGATAGGGCAGTTGTCTACAGATCGCCGACAATGCTGAAGATATAACTACTTACACAATCTCTTTCTCCTCTCTCTCTCTCTCACACACAACACACACTCACACACACATATCTCTAGAGAGAGAGAGAGAAAAAGAGAGAGGCATTTGGATGTAGTATTTTTATTCCTTAAATTAAGACGAAGAGGTCATGTTTACTGTAAGAAAATACGCAGTTTTGAAACAGAACCCAAATATATTTCTTTTAACTGAGAAACAGTGACATGTTTGATATGTGTATAAAAGTATGGATGTATATATATATATATATGTATATACCGACGGTATTTAATGTCAGACAAATGAGAAAGTAGTGCTCAGTACATGTAGAAAGTTATTTTTAATGACATGTGAAGGTGAGAATCTGTCTGTCGACTCGAGTTTCAGCCACTGCGATCTACATGTATTGGGACATCCCATAAATAATGCATTTTTTAAATACTTCTTTTATTTTTCAAAATTAAGATAAACAACGTTGTTTTTTTAATCAATAATATACTCTCCATTTTCTGCAATTCCTCTTCCATCAATCTGGTAGGGTTGCAAAGCATCTCTTCCAAAATTCACTTGTCCAAGATGAAAAATACTCCTCCAGTACTGTTCTGACATCGTTTACAGAATACATATTTTTCCCATCCAAAAAATTTTGAAATCTGCGCAATAAATGATAATTAGATGGGGCAATGTCCGGCAAATATGGCGGGTGGGGCATCGTTTCTCATTGAAACTACTCCAGCCTTTAGAATGTCATCCTTGTTGTATGTGGCCAAGCATTATCTTGATGGAAGAACACCTTCCGTATAGAAACCAAAAAATGATCATTTTTCTTCTCACGCTAACTTCAGCTACTCAAGCTGCTCACGGTAGATCCCCTTTGTTATTGCTTGGTTTGGGTTTAACAGTTCAAAGTGGACTAAACCTTTCATATCCCACCAAACATAACAATACCTTACGTGTTTGAAGACCTTCTTTAGCCCGGCGTGCCGGTGTTTCTCCTTTACCTACTCACATTCTTCGGTGCTTGATATTTTATACAGAACCCATTTCTCGTCACCAATCACTATTCGGTCCAAAAGAGGTTCATTGATGAGACGTGGCAGCAAAGAAGAGCACACATTCACTCTCTGTGCATGATTAAACTCGGAAAGTTTGTAAGGAACACATTGACCCAAATTGCTGACTTTTCCGATGGTACGTGGTAGCAGGGCGTGCATGTAATAGCAACCAAATCTTTCCTTTTTCTGGCACCTTGGGCAAGTGTCATCTACTATAGCCTCGGGGTGACCAAAGCCTTGTGAGTGGATTTGGTAGACGGAAACTGAAAGAAGCCTGTCATATATATATATATATGTATATAGGTCTATGTTTGTCCCCCACCACCGCTTGGCAACCGATGCTGGTGTGTTTATGTCCCCGTAACTTAGTGGCTCGGCAAAAGAGATCCGCTAGAATTAGTGCTAGGCTTACAACGAAAAAGTCCTGGCATCGATTTATTCGACTAAAGGCGGTGCTCCGGCGTGGCCGCAGTCTAGTGATTAAAACAAATAAAAGAATAAAAGAAATATATGGGCATGTATGGCTTCGTATAGTTTACGTGTGTCTGTGAACAAGTGAGTGCATATCTGTTGATGCAATCAAATGTGCAAGCTACTTATTTGACAAATTCTTTGATAATATTTAAAACAATATCAATCTGCTAAAATTTGATACTTTAACGACCTACGATATAAATGAGCTGCATAATTATTTAAAGACTGCCAATTCAACGGCTTCCTGTGTGCGTTTGTGACGCTTGTGTATATGGCGTATGCGCATACATCTCAGTTTGACCTTTCATGTATTATTGTTTGATGTATTACACTGCGCATACGTGTGTATGTGTGCGTGAGTGTGTGTGTGTGTGTGAGTGTGTTTATACGTGTGAGGTAAATTGGATTTTCGTTGTTTTGTATTTAATTACACATTTTCAACTTTTTTTTTGCTTTTATCATTATTATTATAGTTATTATTATTATTGTTGTTGTTGTTGTTGTTGTTATTCCCTTCTATCCGTATGTATTTGCATAATTTTTATTTTTTTTTGAAAATTTATTTTTATTTAATTATGCGTTATTCCCTTTTCTTTAAACTGAATTTAATATTCCTTGTTTACATTTTCGCCAATTTGATATTTCATTTTATTTAAAAGTAGCCATGTTTGAAATCTTCCCGCCAGTCTATAAAACGTTTGGATACACACCGTTGTCTATTTTTCTTTCCACTTCCAGTTAATGCTTCTCTGCGCATGCGTGTGTGACAATACGTGTGTATCGTTGTGTGTTTCTATGTATTCATATGTGGTAAATCGCTTTATTGTATGGATTTACAAAAGGAACAAAATTGCAATATCGGAAGAGCGTCGCACATTTTCTCTTTCTCTTTTTTTTTACTTGTTTCAGTCATTTGAATGCGGCTATGCTGGAGCACCGCCTTTAGTCGAGCAAATCGGCCCCAGGCCTTATTCTTTGTAAACCTGGTACTTATTCTATCGGTCTCTAACCGATAAGTGACGAGGACATAAACACACCCGCATCGGTTGTCAAGCAATGCTAGGGGGACAAACACAGACACACACAAACATACACACACACACACATATATATATATATGCATATATACGACAGGTTTCTTTCAGTTTCCGCCTACCAAATCCACTCACAAGGCTTTGGTCGGCCCGAGGATATAATAGAAGACACTTGCCTAAGGTGCCACGGAGTGGGACTGAACCCGGAACCATGTGGTTCGTAAGCAAGCTACTTACCACACAGTCACTCCTGCGCCTAAATAACTTACTTTAATAAGTTTGGTGCTTGTAATTATTAAGGCAAATCCTGCAAAACAAGTCTATAGATGACAATCTGCACAATCGCACGACAAACCAGAAACAATAACCGAATTCCTTCCAATCGTTCACTCTCTCTCTTACTCATTTTGTATGAAAAATATAGCCATTTCACCAAATCGTTCTTCGTTTCTAAAATATACACATATACATACTTACATATATATATATATATACATATATCCTTAAATCCTTAAAAATGTTTTAGCCCGAAGGCCGCGGCGGGGTAATGTAATAGGTATGTACTAGGAGCGCTCAGTTTGGTTTACCATTAGAACTCTGGCATGAATTGCAACAGAAATTGTGATAGTGAGACTCTCTATCAGAGGCAGCTAGAACTGGTTTCTCCTTGAGCAGGTACATATAGATTAAATAAAAAAATGAAAAAGGAAACATTTGGCATCACTCAAAAAAGACATTTAATTTTAATAGATGATATAAACATACAGAGTCTCTTACAGCAGTTTTTAAAATACCCAAGCATGTGGATCGTGATATTGAGTAAGGGCTGCTTCCATACGCTGAGTATTTCGTCATCAGAGAGGGAGAAGTTCGAGAGATATATAAAAGAAAAAATATTTGCAGTCGAGGATATTAGTATATTCCAGCTTGTCAAGCATGAGGGAAGGATCGGAGTACGATAGGTATATATTATGTTGATCTATGATTGACTAAATAATACAGTTATAGGTAAGGTCCATTAGCAGTTTCAAATGAGAACGTTTGATGATAATCCATGGCAAGGAATTGTGGAAGTTACTAGATCTAGTATTGAATGGATGGAAGCACTCCGTCGGTTACGACGACGAGGGTTCCGGTTGATCCGATCAACGGAAAAGCCTGCTCGTGAAATTAACGTGTAAGTGGCTGAGCACTCCACAGACACGTGTACCCTTAACGTAGTACTCGGGGATATTCAGCGTGACACAGAGAGTGACAAGGCCGACACCTTGAAATACAGGTACAACAGGTACAACAGGAAGTAAGAGTGAGAGAAAGTTGTGGTGAAAGAGTACAGCAGGGATCACCACCATCCCCTGCCGGAGCCTCGTGGAGCTTTAGGTGTTTTCGCTCAATAAACACTCACAACGCCCGGTCTGGGAATTGAAACCGCGATCCTCTGACCGCGAGTCCGCTGCCCTAACCACTGGGCCATTGCGCCTCCGCTAGTATTGAATAGAGAGTGAAGGCAGACAAGTAGACGGACTACATCAACCTGTCTGTCGGAGTAACTGACGGCAAGGTTTTGAATGTCTGTGTTTTCGATCTAAAATCTGAGTTTACGTCGGCTCAATACAAAATAACAAAGGTGCCTCATGAACAGTGGTACTCAGCCATTTTTTTTTTTGCCTATCTTACACTAGTGGACCTCAATAATCACTTCCTGTACATAAAAAGAAAACATCTTACTGTATTTTTATAATTAAATATTATTACGAATTCTATAAAAATAACCAAAAATATATTTTATGCATTGAGTTAACCAATTTATTACAGATAAATTTCTAAAATAAAATATTTATGCCCCCCCCCAACCCCGGGGCTACATGGATCCCAGTTGAAAACCACTGCTCTAGACTCTCCTTCAAATTTCAAGAGGCTCGTAATCTATCTCCTCTGCCTTTAAAATATGGGAAGACATAGTCCATAATGGAGTCTCAAAATAAAAATATTTAAAAACAAAAACGAGATCGTTAATGCCGAAACACCTTTGAACGTATTTCTGCTCGACGAGGGAGGATTTGAAGTAGCAGAACGATAATGAATGGTGTGTTTAATCCAATGTCCGGTTTAATACAGAAATTGCCTCACTTTTGCGAAGTTTTCTGCCTTGCTATCATTTGGTCCAGGTTTCTTCTCACAAACCTTAAGGGCATTAAAAACCTGCGAGTTTTTCGGGCCTTTCTTTTCCTAAGTCATGACAAAAATAAAGTAAACATGGGAAAATAACCTGCAAAAGTAACAGACATATCTTCCTGATATCACATTATGCGAAATATTTACATACGGACATAGACAGACAGACAGACAGACAGACAGATAGATAGATAGATAGATAGATAGATAGATAGATAGATAGATAGATAGATAGATAGATAGATAGATAGATATAGATAGAGAGATAGAGAGATAGATACATGTATATGGTATATGTATTTGAACACGCACAATAATATAGACTTCAACAAATATTCCAAACAGACAATATGGAGATGATGGCTGGAACGTCTTTGATCATGGCACTAATCAATCAGTGTTGACTTGGTGCTAAACAACAACAACAACAACAACAACCAAAACAACACAAAAATTTAACAAGAAAACTAAAAACAAAAGACGAAAGACCATCAATAACTCCACCCCATCAACACATTACCGCAAAACCAAACAAAAAAAAGGGGGTTCACCCCATCTAATCCTTCTTATGTCTGTGAATTTGCCCCACAGTGCTCGAGTACATTGAAACAGTATTCTTTACATTTCAGTCTTTCGTTTCATTTATATTACTTTTTTTTTTATTTTACCTCATTTTGTTTCTATATTTTCTGGGTTTTTTTTTATTCCCCTTTTCTATAACTTAGGACTGGTTTGTGTGTGGCATTTGATCGCGTAAAGATGTTCTGGTGAATAACTTTGGAGAGATGAGTCATTAGAGAGATCATAAATCAACAGGAATGTTTTGTGAGTGAGGGAAGGTTAGGGGTTCATAAAAAGGATACGGGAGGACCAGGAGAGAAGAAAAGTGGAAAGAAAGAAAAAAAAAGAGGGGCAATAAGACAAACGAGGTTGGCTGGAGACTAGGATAGACATATACATGCAATTTATATATATATATATATATATATATATATATATATATATATATATATATATATATATATATATATATATATATATATATATATATCTGTATATTATAATAGATGTATATGTGTATACGGTGGCATGCGCACTCATACACATACGCACACACACACGCACACACACACCCACACACATACATATATACTATATATATATATATATATACGAGACGATGCCACCTCTACTTTC
>NW_021825281.1:0-15970 GCF_006345805.1 Octopus sinensis | reverse complement strand
ATTTATTTATTATTAATTATTTATTTATTATTTATTTATTTATTAAAAAAAAATTATATAACTATCAAAAAGTATTAAAAGTTTAATATAAGATAAAGAGCAAAAACACTACGATCGTTTCATGCCCGTAACCAATTCGAATAACAATAATTTAAATTCAATTAATAATTCGAATTATGGTTACAGTCAATCTTCAGGTTAATTGTAATATTTTAATAAATAATCAGAAATATTTAAACAATATTTTTAAATAATATAATAATTTTTCTTATAAAAAACTCTATTATCAAACTAGAAACTTAACGATTATGATTATGATCATGTCAAAACATCGATTATAATGTTAAATATTAATTTTAATTTTTAAGTATTAATTTTTAAGGTAAGAAACCCACCAATAATCTAATATCAGTAATAGTCAATATCTAATTACATGACATAATCATAATCGTTAAGTTTCTAGTTTGATAATAGAGTTTTTTATAAGAAAAATTATTATATTATTTAAAAATATTGTTTAAATATTTCTGATTATTTATTAAAATATTACAATTAACCTGAAGATTGACTGTAACCATAATTCGAATTATTAATTGAATTTAAATTATTGTTATTCGAATTGGTTACGGGCATGAAACGATCGTAGTGTTTTTACCCTTTATCTTATATTAAATTTTTAATACTTTTTGATAGTTATATAATTTAAAAAATAAAAAAATAAATAAATAAATAAATAAAATAAATAAATAAATAAATAAAATAAAATAATATTAATAAAATATATATATATACATTTATATATATATATTTAAAATTTATAAGTTTAAATTATTTAAATAATTTTAAAATTTTAACTTTAATTTAAATATTTTAATTTGGAATTTTATATTTTATATTTTTTATATATTTTTAAAATTAATTTTATTTCTATGTATTGGCTTACGATTTTCACTGTTTGATTTGCCTAATAGTGGTTTTATCTCTAATTTAATATATATATATATATATATATAAAATTCTTTTATTTGGAGCTCCGCTTTTAGTCGAGCAAATCGACCCGAGGACTTATTCTTTGTCAGCCTAGTGAAGGCATTTGAAAGATACACATAAATATAATTTGTTGAACTCTATACATGCGGGATTTCGGTCGAGCATTCTGTATCTAGTTCTGGAAATTATGTTTTTAAACGACGGACTATACTGATGATCTTGCAGATGTTCGCGTGTACATATGTATGAATATTAACAAGTGAAACTAATTAGTACATAGGTAATCGTTTATTCTTATATTTTCATTTGTCTTGCTTATTTTTACACTTTGGTTTTTTGCTGAGATTTTTCTTGAGAACACATTCTTCGTGGAAAATAGCGATTTTGACGTCTATATCTAGCATACAGACTCCACTTTTTGTGGTCAGTCCTTTAAATTTTGTATATATATATATATATATGTATACATATATATATAAGGTTAATCCAAACGGGAAAACAGAAAAAACAACAACACGTGGAACAATTACAGTATTATTATTATTAGGCGCTCAGGAAAATGGAAGAAGGAGGGTATGACGTTTCGAGCGGAGCTCTTCGTCGGAAACATAAGAGAAAGAAAGAAAGATCCCGAGACGGGAGGACAGAGGAAAAAAAAAAAATTGCAGGTCGTCTTCACGAGGTCACATACTGAAAAGATGGAAGTAGTAAAAAAGGAGGAAAATGTTTTTTAAAAACAGAGAGCTGAACAATGAGGGAATGGTAAAAAAGGTGTTGCGAGATGACCGTGTGTGTGTGTGAGTGTGCGTGTGTTGTGTATGTGTGTGTATGGTGGACAATGGCTAGTAGCAAGCAGTAGTAGAATTAAAGAGTGGTGTGGGGGTACCCTAGCAGTCAGAAAGGCAGATCAGAAGCAGGGAGGTATGTGTGTGTGCGTGTGTATGTATGTGTGAGTGTGTGCGTGTATGTATGGTGTGTATGTAGACAATGGCTAGTAGCGGGCAGTAGTAGAATTAAAGGAGTGGTGTGGGGGTGCCCTAGCAAGTCGGAAAGGCAGATCAGAAACAGGGAGGTATGTGTGTGGCGTGTGTATGTATGTGAGTGTGTGCGTGTGGTATATGTCCAGCGTGCGTAGTTGTGTGTGTGGCAAGTAAATTTGAAGTGTGTGTAAGTGTAATGTGTATATAATGCAATGTGTGTGTGTGAGGGGTGTGTGTATGTGTGTGCGTGTGTGTACAAAAGGGGGGGGGGTTAAGGGAAAAAGAACTGCAGCGAGGGGGGGTGGGAGGGGAAGATGGAAGAGTGGTCCCGCGGCGGACATATATATATATATATATATATATATATATATATATATATATATATATATATATATATATATATATATATATACACATATATATATACACATGTAAATGTATGTGTATGTATGTAGGCATACAACAGGCTTCTTTCAGTTTCCGTCTACCAACGTCTACAAAATCCACTCACAAGTCGTTGATCGGCCTGTCTATTGTAAAAAAAAAAAATACCCAAGGTGCCACGCAGCGGGACTGAACCCGGTACCATGTGTTTGGGAAGCAAATTTTTTACCATTGAGCTTCTACATTTATATATGAGCGCATGTGGATGTGAGTGTGAGCCTGTGTGTGCGTATGTGGTTGTATGTGTGTGTGAACAAATGTCCTATACAGAAGCATTGTGTATGGGAAAATATATCTCTCATTAGAAATTGCAACATAACCGGATATTTGAACAGTGTTTTAATAATTCAGGAACACTTTCATGACGTGAGCAATGTTCAGACGAACAGCGCCGTCATAGTATCATGAACAGATTTCTATTGCAATCAGTCAGTCTATGTTGCGTCTCGCTTTCAATTTGGAGGCTTCCCCATTCTTAACTGCATTGGCAATTTTGCAAAAATAAATTTTGATTACTTATTTTATTGTCTGCTGTTTTCTGACTTTAAAGAACCCTGGAGGCAGATTTTTTTTTTTAGTTATTGCAAGATGGTGTCTATATTATATAAAAGAGAGATTATATTATATAGACTCTGAATTGATATTGTATAGATGATATTTTATAGATTCTGACGTATACACGTGAGAATCTCTCTCTCTATCTCTATCTCTATCTATCAATAAATGTATGTATGTATGTTTGTACGTATTCTATCTATCTATCTATCTATCTATCTATCTATCTATCTATCTATCTATCTATCTATCTATCTATCTATCTATCTGTCTGTCTGTCTGTCTGTCTGTCTGTCTGTCAGTCTGTCTGTCTTTCTTTCTGTCTCTCTGTCTGTCTGTCTGTCTATCTACCTTGGACACGCATCTAGACTACGTGGGTAGAGATAGGAATAGACAGGGATACAAATGCCTCAGAGACCTGCTCAGACGCTTTCAACTGTCCGATAGGTACCGACTCGACTACCCGAATGCGCCAACGTGGACATGGAGCAACTGCATCGGGTGGTCGAGATCGTATTTAGATAGGATACTGTATAGGACAGTAGACAGAGATAGCGTAGGGTGTCCACAATTCCACATAGTCAGCTACACAGATCACAAACTTCTGACGTGTACGATAGACTTAGATAAGACACATAGGCAGGGTCCCGGTTACTGGAAACTAAACGCATCTTTCCCGTCGTGACAGGTTTTCAGAGACCGGATTAGCACACTAGTAAAGAGGGCTTTGACGGGAGCCATCATCAACAACAGAAGGTGGCTTGCCCTCAAGAGAGCAATAAAAGCAGAAGTGATTAGGTATAGCAAAGCACTAACCATAGATGGAAACAGAGTAAAGGGTGGGCTAGTTAAGAAGTTAGAAGAGGCGATTAGAAGTGGCATCGTATTCGACGTTTTGGTGGCGAGGTTGGCCCTCGACCAACACTTCAACACCAAACACGAAGGGTGTACTGTCAGGGCTAGGATGCGTACTCTAGGGAACGAAGGTGTTGCAGCCGCGCGAGAGGCCCGGGTGGCAGAGGTGCAACGGAACAACAAAGCCACTATTCGGTCTCTGGTAGATGAACAGGGGTGCGAATTACTTGAGCCAAGTAAAATGTGTGAGGCCTTTCAATAGCATTTTGCTCGACTGTACGGGACGAGTGGCGAGCGAGTACGCAGGGTAGACTTCAGTGTTTACCATCACAGCCTGCCACGGCTCTCGACAAGAGAGCCAGAATGCTTGAAGGTGCCATCACGGCGGCGGAAGTGTGGGACGCGATGGCAGAATGCTCGAGGGACAAATCGTCAGGTTTGGATGGTCTACCCTACGAGCTTTACAGTTGTATGCGAGACTTGTTTGGAGACGTCTTGGCAGCAGTGTACTACAACTGGTAGCAAAACGGGAGCACCCCCGGTTTTGAGAGTCGAGGAGCCGTAACGCTGCTGAAGAAAGTTCCAAACAAGGGGGACGTAATAGATAACATTCGGCCCATCACACTGCTCAATGGAGACTCGTCGCTACTGTACTTATTGTCTCTCGAGCCACTACTGCGGAGGCTGGCGATGCTGAGGGGCATCCCACGAGAATTGGGATGTGGGACGAGCGTGTCTGCATATGCGGACGATGTCACCTTCATAGTGTCTAGTCAGGAGCTCATCGAGCTGGTCAGCGAGACACTGAAAGACTACGAAGCGGTGACAGGAGCGAAAATCAACCGGGAAAAGTCAGTGGGCTTGCGGCTCGGCACCTGGAGAAGCAATCCCATGGCGTCCACCAGCGCCTCCGTCGTGGGACGCTGGACCGACGGTCCGGTCGAGTTGCTCGGCGTCTGATTTGATCCAGATCTCTAAACGGAGAAGAACTGGAACGAGATAACGAGTAGGGTGGTCACTCTCGCCTGGCAATGGGCCGAGAGGAAGCTGTCCCTAAAAGGTCGGGCGGAGGTGGCGAACGCGTACATCGCGTCCGTCATCTACTACCGCCTGACGGTCGTGTCTTTTTCCGACCCTACCATCATCAAACTGGAACGCATTCTCTTCCGCTTCTTGTAGAAAGGATGCGCTCCGATGGTCAGGCGATCCGTTTGCTGCCAACACCCGCGAAAAGGAGGGCTGGGCATGCTGTGTTTGATGATGCACAGACATGCGCTGAGACTGCGACATCTCCGGCTCTACGTAGACAACGGTGAACAGGTCTGGTTGCCATTTGTGAGGCGCGCTTTCCCGCAACTCGTCTCCATGACCGAACTGCTGTCGTGGATCAAAAAGAGGCCGAGGAAGGGCGAATAGCACCGCGAGTGTCGCGTTGCTCTCAAGCAACTATGCCGTCCCGGGTCTTCCTTAAGTGACTTCAACACAACCAAAGCATTGTATAGGGGATTAGTGGAGGTACGACGACGATCTCCTGCCGAATCTGGGCGTCGACGAGGAATACCTGACCCGCCTCTTCAAGACGACTTTCAGGCCGGCAACTATGGACAACTTCCAGAGATCACTGGCCTGGCAGTGCTATCGAGAAGCACTACCCGTTCGGGATAAGCTCTACAGGCATGGCTCGAAAAACACGGGGCCGACTTGCCCGAGATGCGGTCAGAGCAACGAAACTGTTCTGTACGCACTCGTACATTGTCCAACCATTTCCGACCTGAGGACCTGTGTCAAACGACTGCTGTTGCGTGTGGGACGAGTCAGTTTATCAACGGAGTCTCTCGTGAATATTGTCGCGCCTCCTTCCTTGAAACGGGAAGGAAGAGCCATTTACATCGTACTTGTGGGTATAGCGAAAGAATGTGTATGGTGGACGCGTCTGAAAGGTCTGGAGACAAACACTTTCCTCTCTGGTGAATCTCTCACCAACTTCTTCAAGGATCACTTGAAGAGGAAGGTGAGAGTAGAGAGGGAAATTTTGTCTAGTGAATGTTTTAAAAAAAGATGGGTGAATGTGGCAAGGATGGCACGTGTGAATGATAGTGCCACCTTGAGCATAATCCTATGAACCAAAATAAGAAAGGAAAAAAAAAGTCACTTACTGTAAAGTGTTTTTTTGCATGACATTATTGCCTGAGGTTACTGAGGCATTTTCTGTCCAACGAGCAGCATCCCTCAATACACAAGTGACTAGAATGAGCAGAATATGTTTTGAGGTCTACCCGCCTAACCCTGTTGTAGCTAACAAGATTTCGACATTTATATCCAGGATGCCTGCCTGAAGACTAGCAATCGCTTTTCTCCTGGGAGATAGTATTGTAATGTTGACGTTGTTTGTCGCATAAAGAAAACGAAGTCTGATCTCCTTTCTGTTAGTTTCCCTAACTCTATGGTCACTAATCATCCGATCCAGTTTTTTAATTCTTTCATCCTATCACAATTACCTATTAGGAGGAATTTGTCTTGTTTTGGTATTTTAGTTACTGCCTGATATAAGCGGTCTTTGTTCAGACTCTCAAGATGGCAGATTACTGCACAGTTACTCCGTCATTGAGACTTTCTGCAAGTGGAATACGAAATTACATCAGTTGCTTATAAACGGGGTCTCGGTCAGTTCAGACAGCAGACTGTTTCTCAAAGCAAAACCGATGTTATGTTACTGATGCCGCCATTCTAGAATAAGGTACCCCAACAAACCTCTGTTAAAGAGGTTTATGGGGGTAGTCAGTTTTCAATGAGTGCAGTAGCAGACCCTTAAATGACAGGTTCTAAACAGTAGACCCCACCTAGTTTACAGGCTAACTCCAGCTGTTCGAGGCTGAAGTAAGTTGATCTAATTTCTGACATGAAACTGTGTTAGACATTCCGCGTGACAAGCTGAAGTGCTGTTTTGCTTAGTCAGTTTCCTGAGTTCAATTAAGAATATTCAGATAGGCGCAGTTTCCTGTTCGGGAACTGATTTGAACGGGCGATTCAGGCCATATTTAGGGGAATTCCACTGGCTGGAGTAAGCAGTGTGGACTTTAGAAAGAGACACTCAGTCTCACACACGAGTCAACTGGGGGCAAATTCCTTCTTAAACCTAGCTGCAACGTTGTTATGTGTGGATGACGTAAAGTATTCTCACTAAACACTTCTCGCACGTCGACATCTGTCTTAATTGCAAGATTTTCTATCACCACCTAATTATTTTAAGGATGCAGTATCTAAGATCGAAGATCAATGTCATGGAAAAGTTTATCAGCATAAAAAAATGGTTTTAGCGTAGGTCGGGGTACGCATTTGTCGGCATCATTGCTTGAGCTGCGAAGGGGGTAGATCCAGTGGCGAGAAAGCCTCATGACAACTGATATTTTTTCTTCGCTACCGGAAGCTGACGGAAATTCAGTCTGATCGCCACAGTTTCTTTCTCGCCTTGAGTGCATTCCTAGACTCACCTAAGGGCTCGTTTCTCGGTTCACTACAGGGGCTGGCCAATAACAAGCGAGCTGGAAGCAATAAGATTGCAATGACTACTCTATTAGGCGTATCACATTACCCTATAACCACACTCCTACTATGTATGTATGTATGTATGTATGTATGTATGTATGTATGCATGTATTATCTATGTATGCATGCATGCATGTGTGTGTGTCCATATGTGCGTGTGTTCGTACATATGCATCTATGTATGTGCACACAAACATTCACTACACCTACATATACATTCATACAAGCACACACACATTTATACATATACAGACAGACAGACAGACACTTATATTTGTATATACATATAGGTGCAGGAGTGGCTGTGTGGTAAGTAGCTTGCTTCCCAACCACGTAGTTCCGGGTTCAGTACCACTGCATGGCACCTTGGGCAAGTGTCTTCTACTATAGCTTCGAGCCGACCAAAGCCTTGTGAGTGGATTGTGCTGATGGAAACTGAAAGAATCCCGTCGTATGTATGTATGTATGTGTGTGTGTGTATGTATTTGAGTGTCTGTTTGTCCCCCCCACCATCGCTTAACAACCGCTAGAATAAAAACTAGGCTTACAAAGAATAAATCCTGGGATCCATTTGTTCTACTAAAGGCGGTGCTCCAGCATGGCCGCAGTCAAATGACTGGAACAAATAAAAGAATAAAAGAAAGAAAGAATATATATATATACACATATATAAGTATATATATATATGTACGAATATATATATATATATATGAATATATCTATATACGAATTTATATATATATATATATATACGAATACATATATATATATATATATATATATATATATATATATATATATATATTATATATATATATATATATATACATATATATATATATACATATATATATATATATACATATATATATATATATATATATATATATAACGGGAAGCTTTATGAAAATAAACAAAAGACGAAGGCAGGTGAAAACAAACGAACAATTGTATTAGTATGGCGCTCAGGGAATATAAATAAAACAAGTCTTTAACGTTTCGAGCCTACGCTCTTCAACAGAAAGATACACAGAGAGAGAAAAACACAGAAAGAAGGAGAGAAAAAAAATGCGTGCAGTAGCTAACGAATCAACATGGCGATGATTTCGGCCAGAGGTCAAAGATCAAACATGAGACGCGAGAGCGAAATAAGGGGGGATAATAGGGTTGATAAATGGGTTGAGGGACCAGCTAAAAGTGCGTGGGAGGGGTCTGGATGTGTGTATGTATAGGGTTGGTGTATGTATTAGTATGTATAAGGGTGTGTGTGTGTGTGTGTGTGTGTATGAGAGAGTATTAGTGCGTAAGATTGGTCTGGAGACCTACTTCAGCAGGGAATATTTATCAAACGGAGCTCCCTCTCTCTCCTTCTGTTCATCAATCTTTTCAAAACATTAGCAACATTTGATCTCTCCCTCTCCATCTCTCTATCCCTGCCTGTCTGCCTGTCTGTCTGTTTGTCTATGTCTGCCTGCCTCCGTCTCTCTCTCTCTCTCTCTCTCTCTCTCTCTCTCTCTCTCTCTTCCTATCTTTTTACATCAGTACCCTAATTGCTTGCCTTTTCACCTTATCTAACCCACCATAGCTCCTCCACCCGACCCTATTACAACAACAACATCAACAACAACACCCACATCGTTATCTACAGTGATTTAGTATGTTCTCTGTTTATACAAACGTCACCAAAATCAAAAGATAGATTTGTGCAAAAGCGGCAATACGAACAGTCGAGATCCCAATCTGTAGATAAACTAAATAAAACCATATAAATAATGCATAAAATAAATAATGATAATAACGATAGTAGTAGTAGTAGCAGCAGCAGCAGCAGTAGTAGCTGTAGTGGTAGTTGGAAATATTGGTGCAAGACCAGTAAGTTCAGGGGAGGAGTGTAAGTCGATTACATCGACTCCAGAGCTCAAATGGTACTAATGTTATTGACCCCGAAAGGAGGAAAGGTAAAATTAATCTTGGTGGAATTTGATCTCAGAACGTAAATGCAGACGACATACTGCCAAGCATTTAGCCCGGCGTGCTAACGATTCTGCCAGCTCGCCGCCTTTTCCATTCAAAGAAATAGCAACATCCTACAACAGAAGAGAAACGAAAACCGTTCTTTCGTCTGCCGCTACGTTCTGAGTTCAAATTCCTCCATAGTCGACTTTGCCTTTCATCCTTTCGTGTTAGATAAATTAAGTACAAGTTGCGCACTGAGGTCAATCTAATCGACTGGTCGCCTCCCCCAAAATTTCGGGCCTTGTACCTAGAGTAAAATAAATAAATAAATAAATGCATCCTTTTAAAGCCTAGCCAGGTTCATGGGCCCGCTTTCCCAGGTCTATGGCGTATGTGTTCCCCAGCTGGACGGGGCGCCAGTCCATCGCAGCGTTACTCATTTTTGCCAGCTGAGTGGATCGGAGCAACGTGAAATGAAGTGTTTTGCTCAAGAACACAACGTGTCGCCCGGTCCAGGAATCGAAACCACAATCTTACGATCATGAAGCTGATACCTTAACCACTACGCCACGCGCCTCCACTATACCTAGAGTACAAAAGAGTAACAGCAACAACAACAACACCATTTGCAACGACGACGTATAATCGCAATACAGCTGTTACGGACACACACACACACACACACACACACACACACACACACTTACCTGCTCACTCACATTGGTATCAAGATTTTAAATACCACAACGAGCACTCACGTACATAGACATTCTAAACACCATCGTGCGTGCGCGCGCACGCACGCACACACACACACCACACACACACTCACGCACATGCGCATACGTATAATTCACACGTATACACATGCATAAATCAATACTTAATAGACACAACGGAAAGGTCATCAACGTATACAGAAAATTCATACGTACACACACACACACACCCACCCACCCACACAGACCACACACACACACGCACACACGCACACACACACATATTCTTTTCTACTCTAGGCACAAAGCCCGAAATTTTTGGGGAGGGAGCCAGTCGATTAGATCGACCTCACTACGCATCTGGTACTTAATTTATCGACCCCGAAAGGATGAAAAGTAAAGTCGACCTCGGTGGAATTTGAACTCAGAACGTAAAGACAGACGAAATACTGTTAAGCATTTAAATACTGTTAAGTACCAGTGCGTGACTGGTACTTATTTAGTCGACCCAGAAAGGATGAAAGGTAAAGTCGACCCAGAAAAGATGAAAGGTAAAGTCGACCTCGGCGGAATTTGAACTCAGAACGTAGAGGCAGACGAAATACCTATTTCTTTACTACCTACAAGGGGCTAAACACAGAGAGAATAAACAAGGACAGACAAACGGATTAAGTCGATTATATCGACCCCAGTGCGTAACTGATTCTTAATTTATCGACCCCGAAAGGATGAAAGGCAAAGTCGACCTCGGCGGAATTTGAACTCAGAACGTAACGGCAGACGAAATACGGCTACGCATTTCGCCCGGCGTGCTAACGTTTCTGTCAGCTCGCCGCCTTACAAACACACACACACACACACATGCACACATGGCTGTATGCCTAAGACCAAGTCGTTACGGTTTCAGTCCTGTTTTCTATTGGTGTCAAGACTAAATACCGGGACGATTGATGTCTTGTGAATGAATTTGGCAGACAGAGATTGAGTGGAAGCCCGGCTGTGTGGTAAGAAGTTTGCTTCCTAGTCACATGGTTCCGGGTTCAGTCCCACTGAGTGGCACCTTGGGCAAGTGTCTTCTACTATAGCCCAGGGTTGATCAAAGTCTTGTGTGTGGATTTGGTAGACGGAAACTGAGAAAAGCCCGACGTATATATATTTATATTGATCCATATGTGTGTATCTGTGTGTCTGTCTTCTACCACTGCTTGACATCCGGTGTTGATGCGTTTACGTCTCCGTAACCTAGCGGTTCGTCAAAAGAGACCAATAGAATAAGTACCAGCCTTTATAAAAGAATAAGTCCTGCGGTCAATTCGTTCGACTAAATTTCTTCTAGGCGGTGCCCCAGCATGGCCGCAGTCAAATGACTTGATCAAGTAGGAGATATGTGATTGTGTGTCTTTCTGTGAGTAATCTGTCATCCCCAAATCGCTTTACAAATGGCGTTGCTTATTTTTTGAGCCTGCGCAGTGTAGCGGTTCGTACAAAGAGACCGATAGAATAAGTTAGCAGTAGATTTGTTCGACTAAACCCGTCAATACGGTGCTCCAGCATGACCGCAATCCAATGAATGAAACAAGTAAAAGAAAAGAATAAACGAGTACACACACATACACACACACTTATATACATACATATATACAATACTTACGTACAAGTACATATCTATGTGTGATTATGTATAAATACGCTCTCTCTCCCTCTCTCTCTCTCTCTTCCTCTCCCTCTCTCTCCCTCCCTCTACCTCCCCCCCTCTCTCTCTCTCTCTCTCCTTCTACTCCCTCTCTCTTTCACACACACATTTACACACACACATGTACGCATACACTACTGGCAGTTGCAGACCAAATCCTAAGAAATGGCGTAATAAAAATTCCATCGTCGAAATGCTTCCTACATGTCGACCATTCTTCAAGTGCTCACCCCTCCTCTCACACTTCTCACTCCCACCGCGCTTCTTCACTCAACAGGTCTCCCCTTCCTCCTTCCCTCCCTCCCTCCGCTCCTCCCCTCCGCTCCTCCTCCTCCTCCCCTCCCCAGTTTCCTGTAACGCTCGCTATCTTCGTTCATCTACACTGGACTCTTGTTTGTTTCATAATCTAACCAAAACTTAACTATCACCGCTCACACCACACATACACACTCACACACACATACAATAGATACATACACACACACACAATAGACACACGCGTACACACGCGCGTAGATGAAGAACTGTACAAACACATGCTCACATATACATTAATACGCACACATACACACACTGCTATACACACACACACACACACACACACACACGCACAAGCACACACACACACTTATGGTTTTTAGCTTAGCCTCTATGGCTGTGTGCGTGTGTGCGTGTGTATGTATGTGTGCGTGTATAGTAAGCCGTACATACATAGATATACGTGAACAGATATATATGTATGTATGTATGTATGTATGTATGTATGTGTGTGTGTATGTATGTATGTGCGTATGTGTGTGTGCGCCTGTATGTATATACATACATACAGATATATATATATATATATATATATATATATATATACATGTGTATGCATGTATAGGAATATATACCTATATACATACATACATACATACATATAATATATATATAATATATATATATATATATATATATATATATATATATGTTTGTATATATATATATATAATGCATATATGTGTGCATATGTATGTATGTGTATATGTGTATCTATGAATATGTGTATATGACCATACATATGGGTATATTTATGTGTATATGTGAAATGTTTATGTCTGTTATTTAAGCGACAGCTCATTTTTGTAAGTTGATTTTAAATACCATTTTTGCAATTAATTGCATACAATTCCGTAGTCTTATAACGCATTTTACTCGTACAAAATAAAAGGAAAATAAATAAAAAAAAAGAAATAAAAGATTATCGACATTTCGGCTGCACTCGTATCTTTCCGGTTTTTCACTCGGTTTGACCTGCCTATACATTCGGTACCGATCTTGTACGAACGACTCTCTTCTGTCTTCCTCTTAAGTGGAGGACATTTAGAAACACGAATTCGTGATGGAAGAAAAATACACAAATATATATATACATATATATTTATGTGTGTGTGTGTGTGTAGCGTTTAGCTATTTTCGACTGCTTTTTTTTCAAAGCCGTCTTTATACTTCAATATATTAACCACATTAAATATGAATTTTTTAATGTCTATTCAGCGCTCACTTTAAATACCTTCTGTCAAAAAAGTTATATCGTTTTATTATTGTGTCTTATACATGTGATACATTTACCCTTGTTATTTAATACATGTATATATGCATGTATATTTTATGCCAGGTCTGCTTTAGTGTTACTGGTAACACGTGACGCAGTACAACATGCCGCATAGCAGGCCGTCGACGACAAAATCGGCAACGCTAGTAAATCTGCTTGGTAAGGAGTGTGGTTTCCGTTGGACACTCTATAGGATGAAAAACAAAGCCAGTCAATGGGCGGATAAACTCTGAAGGTTCAACAGCCATTAAACAGTCTTTGTTTAGACATCCCTCTGGGAGGAGGCAACTCCGATATAACTCCTTTCGGTTTCATTTACATCCAATGATGAAGATTAGTTATTTTTTCCTGTGAAAATGCCTATGTTGTCTAGAGAATGGTTATTAGCCTTGTTCAAGACCTTTCCTTACCTTAAAAAGCTTTAAACACAGGCATCGCTTGCCTTTTAACATCTCTGTTAGCATTTCTGTTCTGAATTGTGGCTCACCATACCCAAGAAAGACAAAACACTCAATGAAAATTCCAAGATTGAATAAAGGCATGTGTCAGCGCGAGTGATAATCTCTCTGAACACCCGTTGCAAGAGGCGCCCGTCATTGCCACGTCTGTGCAAGGAAGTATACATCTCTAGCATGACTGGAAAGCCACAAAACCAAAGTTTGACAAATAGAATATCAGCTTAACGTTTTGATAGAAAGAGAAAATGCCTTAACTTTTGGGACGTTTATCTTCCATGAAGAAAGAGAGAATCATAGAATTAGTGAGAAAGAGACATAATCAGTGAAAGTAATGGCGGACGAAGCTTAGAAATCAGATGGAAATGCTGTTCCGTGGAACGGGGTTGTGCAGTGAAGGAGAACAATTGATAGACACAACACACACACACACACACACACACACACACACACACACACACACACACACAAGTATAAAGCATTCCGATATTCTAATAGTTATTTCATATTAAGCCTCACCGTTACCCCAGCTAGAAGACTCTTTTATATGCAGAAGCAATTATATTTACATCACGTGTCTTATGTGTAATAGTGTGATACTCTTCGTTTGTGCAAATACCCAACGAACATTATCCGGCAGCGCAGAAAATTTGACCGCTTGGTAATATAGGGGCGCCTTGTTATAGCTCTGAGACGTATATTTAATCATATAGACTTCCACGGGGCTAATCATTAGTTCCCTGCATTTCTATGAGACAGATGTCAAGAAGTGTCTGTTATATTCAGCTTTTGATACTTTGTACAGCCAGTTTTCACTTAACGTCGTTGACAGATTCTTAAAAATTGCGACTTTTAGTGAAACGACGTAAAGCGACAATTTTGCTGTTCGTTCCATGATATAATGAAGAACTGCATTCATACAATGTATCCCCAGGTCAGGAAAACATCAACAAACTTCTTAATAAAGACTGAAATCACTTCTGGTATTAAATATTGAAACATATATATGTGTTATTAACATATATAAGAAATATTTGCATCACTCATTTTTTATTCTGTTTGAAGATCTATGTCTTAAGGTATCTTTGTTACAGTGAAAATGGCTGTAGTTTTAACTAAGGATAAAAAACCTCAGACAAATCTGAAATTGTTAAATTCTTTTTCATTCTCGCACGGTGCTATTCGACCTCCATAAGTTCCATATTCAGTATTTCTTCACCAGGATATTCAAGTTTCACCAGTTTTATATTTCAAGTTTTGTCGTACCTTAAAATGAAGTTGACAATAAACGTGTAAGACTGCATTTTAGATGATGTTCGTGAAAAAAACCCAAAACAAAACAAGAAAAACAAATTGAATGACTGTCGTTGTCATTCATCGCAAGGCAACGGGTTCCCGGAATCTTTAGCATGTTGGACAAAATGCTTGGCAGCATTCTTCTAAGTCTCTAACGTTCTGGATTTAAATCTCGCCGAGGTTCAACCTTCAATCCTCAGGGTCGATAAAATAAAGTACCAGTCAAGACTAGGTGGCCTGCCCGTGGGCAGGTCATGTGCATGTGAACATTCTGAGTTCAAATTCCGCCGGGTTCGACTTTGCCTTTCAACCTTTTAGGGTCGATAAACTAAGTAACCAGTATGCACTGGGGTCAATGTAATCGACTTAATCCGTTTGTCTGTCCTGTTTGTCCTCTGTGTTTAGCTCCTTGTGGATAGTAAAGAAATAGGTTATTTCGTCTTCGTTTACATTCTGAGTTCAAATTCCGCCGGGTCGACTTTACCTTTTATCTTTCGGGGTCGATAAATTATGTACAGCTGCGTACTGGTCGATCTAATCGACCGGTTCCCTCCCCCAAAATTTCGGGCTTGTGCCTAGAGTAGAAAAGAAACGACGTTAAGTGAGGAGAACCTGTTTTTCGTTAACTGAAAAAAAAAAGCTTCAATCACCTTTAGATGTAAATTTATTTCATATTTGATAAACAAATGCAGAATGGGGTGTGGTAAGTAGCTTGCTAACCAACCACATGGTTCCGGGTTCAGTCCCACTGCGTGGCATCTGGGCAGTGTCTTCTGCTATAGCCCCGGGCCCCCGACCAGGCCTTGTGAGTGGGTTGGTAGACGGAAACTGAAAGAAGCCTGTCGTATATATGTATATATATATATATGTGTGTGTGTGTATGAGTG
>NW_021825280.1:0-15673 GCF_006345805.1 Octopus sinensis | reverse complement strand
TGACGGCGTTCATAAAAAATAAAATGTAAAATGTTTTGTTTTTTCTTAATCACGAGATATAGTGTTCAAATTCAGGATATTTTTGAAAGACACTATATTTTATAATCATAGTATATATACTTTCTCACACAACAATTGCAATATATTTATTTTAAATCATTTATTTATTTTAAATCGCTTATCTTTCTCTCCCCTCTCTCTCACCACACACAATACTTTGGGCGCGAAAGAGTTTTGCTTTTATTTTACGCCGAGTAAAAAAGTGTTTTTTTGAGAATCCATGTATTTAACAACAAAGAAACAAAGAGTTGAGTTACAATTTGTCAGTGAATTACACAATATAAATGGGTACAATTTCCGAGGCTTCCACCGCACTCACTCCGTTTCAAGGACCACAAAAAAAGGATTTGTAGCATATTAGGATGCCAGAGTAGTTGATTCCACGCAAAAAAAAACGATTTTTTTCTTCGCGAAAATCGTGCGAGTGTTAATCTACAAATTTAACAACATTTTTCCATTCATTTCTGTTTATGAACATGTATGCATGCACAAAACATGCAATAGGTGTACGTACGTACGTGTGTGTATGTGTGTTCGTGTCTGTTGCCCATATATATATATTATATTATATTATATATATATATAATATATATAATATATCTAATATATATATATATAATATATATATATATAATATAACCAATTTCCACGGATTTCGCCCAAATTTAACGTCGATATTACTTAGTTTGGTTTGAAATAAAGAACATGATTAACTTAATAATCGTAACTTAATCCCGGGCAAGGCCAGGTTATGCTGCTACTATAACATAACGTTATATTATATAACATAAATAATTATAAAAACCATAAAAGGCCAACATATTGTTTCTAATATACAAAGTCACAGTTCCCTTATATATAAAGTCACTTCTGGGTCGTGGTTTAGAAAAAGACGGAATTATGTGCGAAAGGACGGCTGGATTGTAAAAATTAATTCAAACGTTTATGGTTTTAATAATTATTTACGTTATATAAATTACTGGATTGTCAATAGTATGTATATATATATATATATGTATATGTATATGTATATGTGTATATATATATATATATGGTGTGATTTTTGCTACCCAGGTATCGGTTAAATTTTTGAATAATCTGCAACAAGAAAATTCCTCTTTCCATTTCAACAAACAAATATATATATATATATATATATATATATATGTATATATATATATATATATAATATATATAATATATAATATATATTATATATATATATATATATATATATATATATATATATACTATATATTATATATTCTTTCATTCCTTTATTCTTTTTCTTGTTTCAGTCGTTTGAATGCGGCATGCTGGAGCACCGTCTTCAATCGGTGTCCTCAGACTTATTATTTGTAGGCCTAGTACTTATTCTATCGGCCTATTTTGCCAAACCCTAAGTTACGGGGGCGTAAACAAACCAGCATCAGTTATCAAGTGATGTTGGGAGAAAAAATCAGACACACAAACGTATACACACACGCACACACATATATGTATGTATGTACATATATATATATATATATATATATATATATATATATATGCGTGTGTGTGTGTGTATGTGTGTATATGTATATGTATATATATATATATATACATATACATACATTATATATATATGCATACCGTGTAACCTAAGGTCAGAGTCATTGTAATCTAGTAATACCGTTCCGGGTCAATCAACTTCATGACATTTACCTGATCACATGACATTTTTACTTTGGCATTCTCCAATTGTCTTCTTCTCCATTATTATGAATCGCCATTCTTTTTTCTGTGTTTCTACTCCCCCTTCTTCCTTTCTCTCCGGCTACGTCATTCTTTACCATTTTTCGTTCCCCTTCTTCTTCCCTTCTTCACTATTCCTCCTATTACTTCGTCATTATTGTATAAACTCTTTATGCAATATGCATACACAAGCACACACACACACACACACACGCACACATATATATATATATATGTGTGTGTGTGTGTGTGTGTATGCATATGTATATATATATGTATATATGTATAATGTATATACATTGTATGTATGCATATATATATGCTCATATATAAATATATATATAAATATATATATATATATATTTACATATATATACATATATACATATATATATATACATATATACACAATATCATTGTAATGATGATACTCTTAGTTACTTTATATACATGTGTTGTATGTGTGTGTGTGTGTCTGTGTGTGTGTGTGTGTCTGTCTGTCTGTTTGTGTGTCTGTGTCTGTGTGTGTGTGCGTGTGTATGTGTATGTGTACAGGTACAAATATATTCTACTTCTCTGTTCAGTTCCTTCTCGCCTTTCTCTTTCTGATTCCATCCCTCTTATGCCATTGTCTTTCTATTTTTCTTTCTTCATTCTGTTTCACTCCCTTATTCTCTATACATACACACAGAGATACACAAACATGTACATATATAAAATTCGTCTTTATATTCTTCTACTTGCCTTACAACCTATGCATGCTAAGTAGATTATTCATCCACAAATCTAAAATTGTAAGATTATCGAATTGCAGAAGAAAACTCAACGCAACATATTTCATAACTGCCATTTTTATGGAAGCAAAAGTTACACAGTCGACGAAAACATTTGGCAAATAATCTTTGCTCCTCGCTTGGATATGCAATTCCTCTACCGTCCTTTCTGTCGGTGTGTCTTTGAGAAATGCCTGAATATGCAGAAATCCAAAAGTGTTATGCCTTGTATTCATGACAGAACTGGTTTTTATTAAATACTTAAATGATATGCTGAACTTTCTAAAATATACTATCTTGTTCCTCAATTCATATTGGTGTTATTTCTTATATTACTCAAGGGTTCAAATAATTAAGTAAATATGTCCGTAATTGACCGACAAGTCCAATACAAGGACGAAACGTGCAGTTTCTCGTTGGGTATTCGTTACTGGAACCCCATCATAATGTGTCGATGGCGCTGGATACTCACATCTCTCTAGTTCTGTTCGGTTTGTATGATTTTCGTTTGCCACATATGCTATGATAAAGGCGACGAGCAGCCAGAAACGTTAGCACGCCGAGCGAAATGCTCAGCAGTATTTCGTCTGCCGTTACGTTCTGAGTTCAAATTCCGCCGAGGTCGACTTCGCCTTTCACCCTTTCGGGGTCGATAAATTAAGTACTGGTTACGCACTGGGGTAGATGTAATCGACTTAATCCCTTTGTCTGTCCTTGTCCGTCCCTTCTGTGTGTAGCCCCTTGTGGGTAGTAAAGAAATAAGATATGCTATGATACCTTTTCCAACGACATGACACTGCGTTCATCACACAGAGATACATTAAAATGTAAACACCCGCATATGACGATGTAACCCTTTCAACACCATGAATATTTCTTCCTCTTCATTGTTCATCTTCGGGTACTCTTGAAAATACAGGAGTACTCGCTGCATCTCGATTTCTTTGCAAGTGTGTACAGGATATACATGTAGTTGAAAGGCAAATGTTTTCTCTGAAGGTAAAGGTTATGCTAATAGTGACCCTAACTTTGACGTCTTGGTTCCATTACTGTTTGAAATCAATTTTAAAAAAACTGAGACAGGCAGAAGTCTGATCGATCTGGTTTGAAGGTTTGCGATTGCAATCCAGGGACAGGTTATACGATTGCAATCCAGGAACAGATTATGCGATTGCAATCCAGGAAATATCAACCAAATACCTAATGCACAAAGGGGATAGAGATGCAGGAAAAGCAGTAAAATGTGGCAACCGATGCAGGCTTTGTGGAGTTAACGCCGAAGTTATCACCCACATCATAAGCAGTTGACCACACCATAAGTATTATCTACTGATGAGACATAATGTATTAGCTAGGATACGGTATAACGAGATCCTTCGGACAGATAACCCCGAGGACAAAGAAGAAATAAGAACCCACAGTATGGTAGAAACCTTAGCCATTCATAATAAGGAATACTTGTGGAATATCCAAGTGAAAACCTCAATAAAATGTAAAAACAATAGACCTGGCATAGTAATTTGGGATAGAAAAGTGAAACTGTGTACAATTGTGGAAATCAGCTGCCCGTTGGATGTCAACATAAGGCTGAAGATCACTGAAAAAGAGAATACCTACGTTGAGCTTTTGAGAAATCTGCAGTTACTCTATCCAGATTACAAGTTCAGGTTTATACCTGTAATTATTGGGGCACTGCGATATGTAACATACTGCCTAAATACCAATCTTGAGAAATTAAGCTTCCCAAAACCAGAAAGGAGAAAGCTGATTCAAAGACTACAGGTCCAAACAATCACTGGAACTGTAAATATCTGTAAAACTTTCCAGAAGTTTATCATTTAAGTCTAGATATGCAAGTATATGCATGAGAAGACATACATAAACTAAAACATACTAATCTACACACATGCATACTTAGATACATAATTTCAAGAAAAGAGAAAATGGGGAAATATTGAACAACAATTGACATATCATTTCTTATTTAATAATTTGATACCAATAGATTGCATCTCTTGTCTTTACCTATAATTTATGAGCATAATATGTTTGGATATGTATACCTATGGTGAAGCATAGGTAATATACCGTTAGTGTAATGGATACTTCTATCCCTTAGACGGTTGTTTTAACCTCTAACTCGGCTAACATTTGACATGCATACATACACACACACACACATGCGTTTATCTCTATATGTATGTATGTATGTATGCATGTATGTATGTATGTATGTATGTATGTATCTATCTATCTATCTATCTATCAATCTATCTATCTATCTATGTGTGCATATATGTATATGATTTTACAAGTTTCGACTTAGCAACTTCCGTCCACCTATCTCACGAAGGTTACTAGGAAGAATCTTCCAAGTAACTGCTTAACTTTTTCTATTGAAAAACTAAAATAAATATGATTGTCTGTAATATGAAAGCTATTGATTTATCTTTCAGTTTAATGCTTGACTGTTGCTATATATAACTTCAGAAAAAGAAAACACACACCAATATATACAAGCGCGCATACACACACACACATACATACATACATACATACATACATACATACATACATACATACATACATACATACATACATACATACATACATACATACATACAGACGTACAGACAGACAGACAGACACACACAAATATATACACACACACCAGATATAAGCGCGTATCTCTCTGTTGTTTGATCTCCTGAAATGGCGGCATGAGTGGTATTTCTTGCCATGATAGAGCATAATATTATTCGTCGTTTATTTCATATCAATAAAGTACACACAGGTAATTTAGAATATAAACACAGTCTTATCCCACTTATTTAGGGTGTGTTTTTTTGTTGTTGTTGTTGTTGTTGTTTTTACCTCTTCCTTCCATGACTTCCTTTCTCGTCTCCGCTTTTAGTCTTTTCCTGTTTTTCCTACTTCTTATTTTCGCTATTTACTCACAAATGCCTTCTCGTGATAACGTGACTTCGCCATATTTTCGCATTCTACCTCTTCTCTCTCTCTACCTCCACACTCTCTCTGAGTTCTTATTATTTCTTCTCTTTTGTTCTTTTTTTTTTATATATTTCCATCTTAGACAACCACTATCAACCACACAACAACCGCTACCAAAATCATGGCCATCCACACCAGCAAAATCCCCACCGTTTCCATCACCACTACTACCAGCACCATCGCAAGAAACACCACAGCCATCAACAAGAGCAAACCCACTCCCACCACCATCACTATCACCACATCTACCACAACTCACAACCACCATCACCACTACTATCACACAACCGCTACCATTGTTATGCTACACCACAGCCATTACAACCACCTCCATCGTTATGGCCATCAAAACATCACCACAATAACGAGTAGCATCCCTGCCACCACTAACACTACTACCTCTGTCATCAACGCCACTAGGTCCCCACTGCCATCACCAGCAAAACCGTCAAAACCATCACCATCACCACCACCATCAAAATCATCTCTACTCCCTCTCATCATAACACTTCTCCTACCAACACCTTCGTCGTCGCATCCACCAAAATCGTCATTATCTTTACCAAAACTAACATTGTAGCTAGCATTGCCGAAAACTACCACTTCTACCTCCATCCTCACTATCCCCACTATCACAGCTAAAACCACAACCAGTATTACAGCCACCACAAACGCCAGCACCAATACCATTTTCGTTACTACCACTACCGCTATTATCATATTACAAAAAAAAATATCAAAAAAAACCTGCAGCAAAACCACAACCACAATCACAACACCAGGATCACTCCTACCAATACCACAATCATATCTGTTACTACTACTACTACTACTACTACTACTACTACTACTACTACTACTACTACTACAAACAATAATAATAATAAGAAGAAGAAGAAGAAGAAGAAGAAGAAGAAGAAGAAGAAGAACAACAACAACAACAACAACAGCAAGAAAACGAATAATGATGATGATGTTAACAATAATGATACAACTACTAGACTTCGTTATATTCGTAATATATTTTCCTCCTCGCTCTATATCGCCTCATTTTTTCTCTATCTCTCTCTCTCCTTCACACACACACACACACACACACACACATACACACATAAACACACACACAAAAGAAAACACATTCCAGCAGGCGCGCACGCTAACAGATGCTTGCCAGATACACACACACGCACGAATGTACACACGCTATGAAAAAAAACGAAGCCGTCCACTCATTGATATCTGTATGTGTATGGATGTCAATAAGTACACATACAAATACGCACCAAATCAATCCGCATTATATATATATATATATACACTCACACACACACACATACACACACATATATATATATATACATATATAAATATGTACATATATATACATATATATACACGTGTATATATACATATATATACATATGTATATATATATATACACATATATATGCACACATAATTATATATTATACATATATATGTATATAAATATCAATATACATACATATACACAGTTATACATATATATATATACATATATATATGAATATACATATCTATATATACATGTATATATATAACATACATATATATATATACATACATACATATATATATATATATATATATATATATTATATAATATATATAATATATATATATATATAGTATACATAGAAGAGAGAGAGAAGAAGAGAGAGAGACTCTACTTATCCGTACTCGCACATATTTATATATTATGTTATAAGAAGATAGAGAAGGGGAGAAAATCATCAATATAAAGAAACGTGATTTTTTTTTCTTTTATCTCCTTTAAACAAAGAGAGTTAATAGGTTGTAAGTTCTAATCTTGCTCGTGGCATTTCACTCTGTCCTGGGGTATGGCATTTAACTTCTTATGAATATTCACTTTCGTTGAAGTTAAATGGCCGCAAAATGTTGAGACAAGGAAACAAGTAGTAGTAGTAGTAGTAGTAGTAGTAGTAGTAGTAGTAGTTCGAAAGGCATTGCGAGAAAGAGAAAGAGAGTGATTAGTGGATGTGATTGCAAATATGGCTGCCGTGCCTATACAGTCAATACAGTGCTTTACTAAAAGTGCTCTTTAGTGTATATACTACAGGAAAGATACATAAAAACGTGTACAAGTACACACACACACACACACGCACACACATACACGAGCACACATACACAAACACACGCAACACACGTATACTCACACTGATATAGATAAAGACGCATGTACACAGACACATAGATGTAGACAAAAGTCTTATTCATACATATTTGGGTTTGTCGGTGGGTGTGCTTATATATATATATATATATATATATATATATATATATATATATACCGGAGTAAACACATAAATGTGAAACAAGGTTGAAAAAAAGATTACTCAAATACCAGTGGTAGAGTAATATGCTTTATTTAAAGCAGCAGAAAATTCTACAAAACCTGTTACTCTGTTTTGTAGAATTTTTTCTGCTGCTTTAAGTAAAGTATATATATATATATATATATATGTGTGTGTGTGTGTGTGTGTGTGTGTGTGGTGTGTGTCTGTGTGTATGTGTGTGTGTGTGTGTGTGTGTATCTATATATGTCTATAGATAGATACATACATAGATAGATATGGGTGTATGTGTTTAATATATATATATATATCTTTGTATACATATCTATATATATAAAACTGTAGTGAGTGTCTGTCTCCTACGATTTAGATTCCTAACTCCTCCCACATTTTGCGGTGCATTTTAACCAAATTCGGGTATCTTATAGTCGTGATTGATATCGAGCCTGTCTGGCTATTAGCGCGCGTCTACGATGAGTCTACGATTTTAAAAATAATTTAACATAATTTTTTATTCCATTTTAATGCATAATTTTTCGTGTGTCGATGGCGGCGGAGTTGGCGTCCACACTCAAACACCTGCACCTGTGTTTGCTTTTCCCCCTTCTTCCCTCCCTCGTGAAGCTGTAGGGAAGGGAGTTTAAGGAAATCAACGTCATAATGCGTTGTCAAGGAGACCAGCGTTCTTTTAGAACAACGACTTCATGGCTTGAAGACACCAAAACAGAAATGGCTAAGAAAGCCCGAATTGGCATCTATAAAGGAAGTAACTCTCTAAAAATGCTTATATAGTTATTTCCCTTACAAACCCGAGCAACGCCGAGCGATACTGCTAGTGTATATATGTATGAGAAAAGAGGTGAGAATGGAGTACCTGATTATCGTATACGCTTCATTGGCTTACAGCTGTTTCCACTACAAAATGTGGTGGACTCTCATAGCTGGGTGCATGGGTAACACTTTACTTTTCATTAGAGCCTCAATACCTATATATATATGTGTGCGTCTGCGCGCGCGTGTGTGTGTGTGTATGTGTGTGTGGTCCTGTGTGTATGTGTGTGTGTGTGGGTGTGTAGTCGTGTGTGTGTATTTATCCACTCTCCTTCTGGTTAGTACACCGATTTGACACAGGATTGCTCAGTTTTGATAGCAGTGTGGACAGAAGCAACATGAAATAAAGTGTTTTTCTGAGGAACACAACGCAAAAACGTATGGTGTGTTTGTCTGTCTGTTTGTTTCTGATTCTCTCTCACTCTCTCTCTCTTTCTCCCCTCTCTTTCTCTCACTCTTGCTCCCTTTCTCTCTCTCTCTCTCTCTCTCTTTCTCTGTATATATATACATCTTACGTTAAATATATTCAATGAGAATATTACATACTGAATTTATATTGAGTGCTCTATTTATCAAAGTATTATTACTATTAAAATATTCATGTATTTAATACGAGCGATTATATATATTTTATAATATATTATTATTAATATCAGGAAATCAATATTAGAAAATTCTTCAGAAAGATATATACATGTTTAAAATAATTGTTGTATTAAAAATAATAATATATATAAATATATGTAAATATGTATAAGTATATATAATGTATATGACAGTTTAAAAGATTTGAATTGAGTTTTTAAAGCACCTTACGATCGTTTCACAGAAGTGCTGTCCCTGTAATGGAATCCTATATTGATAAGCATTTATAGACAACTCTTCTGCTCTTCAGAGATATAAAATTTGAATTTTGTATAATATATCGGATGGTAGTTTTTTAAAAATTTGAAGTAATACTCTAAAATGGTGTTTGTTTGAAATAAAAATTAAAAATTACTACTTTTGATTTTGGTAAGTACAATTTAGTATGAGTCTTTAAATCTACATATACTTCCTTGGTTAGTCTTCTATAATAATCCATAATAGTTATGTGTAATATCCATTACATTGTCTTGTATTCCAAATATATTTCATAGACTTAGATAATATAAAATAATGGAATCCTTTATCGATAAGCATTTATATATAACTCTTCTCTCAGTAATATCAAATGTGAAATTTGTTTAATTTAACGAACGGTAGTTTTTTTTTTAATATGAAGTAATATGGGAAAATGTTGTTTGTTTGAAATATAAATGAAAAATTACTAGCTTTTGATTTTGGTAACTACACTTTAGAATGAGAGTTTTCAAATTGATATATGCCTCCTTAGTAATTCTTCTGTAGCAATTCAGAATAATTATGTATAAAATCCATTATATTGTCCTGTATTTCAAATATAGTTCATATACTTAAATAATATAAAATAAATAATATAAAATAAAATTATATTTGTATGTATGAATGAATATATGTATATGTATATATGTATATGTATATATTCAAATATGCATAAATATATATGTATACACATACATATCTATCTATCTATTATCTATCAACTGTTTATGGCACAGGCGTAGTTTTGTGGTAAGAAGCTTGCTTGCCAGCGACATGGTTCCTGGTTAAGTACCACTGCGTGATACGTTGGGTTAGTGTTCTCGGACTGACCAAAGCTTCTGAGTGGGCTTGGTACACAGACTCTAAAAGAAGTCCGTCGTATATATATAAATTTATATATTTGTGTTATATATATATATGTGTGTGTGTGTGTGTGTGTGAGTGTGTGTGTGTATGTGTGTGTGAGTGTGTGTGTGTGTGTGAGTGTGTGTGTGTGTATGTATGTGTGTGTGTGTGCGTGTTGCCCCACCTTCGCTTGATAGAATAAGTACTAGGTTTACAAAGAATAAGTGCCCGGGGCGATTTCTTCGACTAAAACCGTTTAAGGCGGATCTCCAGCATGGTCGCAATGTCTGGAACAAGTAAAAGAATAAAAGAATAGTGCATGTATAACCATGGGGTGAGGGAAAGACAGTCAGAAATATAAAATGGACATACATACATGTAGCACATACAGTCACAAATATTGACGACTAAATTTTGCCTGTACGGTTTACATCCGGTTTATATCCTGCCAGCTGCTCGCGTCAATGTTAAACTATACGATTTGGCACTTCGCTAAATCAGCCATGAATATATATGGCATATATATATATATATATATATATATATATATTATATATATATATATATATATATATATATATATATATATGAATGGCTGAATAAATTATCCTTTGTTTACCGTTAACATGGAAAATTCAATAAACAAAAATTCAATAAACAAGAACTAAAAGAATTTGAATACCATCTGCGTTCAATTCCATTTATTTACTCTATATATATATATATATATATATATAATAATAAATATATATATATATATATATAAAGGTATGTGTATTTTTTAATGTTTACAAATAGCACGGAAAAATAAATAAATAAATAGTTACCAGTGTAGCAAAGATTCACATAAGTACCAAGGATGTAACAGCCTACTTATAAAGGTAGAGGTTCCATGTTTTGGTGAAATGATTACTATTATTATTATTATCATTGTTATCACCGTTCACTATTACCATTACTATTATTACTAATACTATTCTTAGTCACTAAGAATAGTATCTGGTTCGTTATCCCTTTCGGAAAACAAATTAAATCGAACCTTCCCTTGCAGTTCCGTGAAGCTGTTGCTAGGAACTTTCCCCAAAATTCTAGATATTATTCTATCATCAATTCCCACATAGTTAGAATCGCTTTCTCTAACACTCGTAGAGTTTTTGTTTTTGGGGGAGAGAAAAAAAAACGTGGGTTAGGTTTTCGATCAAAAGGGATCGTAAAAGGGAAAGAAGAAAAAAAGGGGGAAAAAGGGGAAAAAAACGATCAATAGGGACCATGTATCACAGTGTCATGGTGTAAAGTGTAAATGGGGAAGCAGATAAGGTTTATCTGTGGGAAGAAAAGCGTACGGAAAAGACCACGGTAACCTCGGTCAATGATGTTACATGTTACCACATTTGTTTGCAAGTAGGTAACCCTCTGTTTTAAATTTTCCGGGTTCATAGGATTATGCTCAAGGTGGCTTCATCATTCATACGTGCTATCCTTGCTACATTCACCCATCTTTTTTTAAACATTCGCTATACGAAACTTGCCTCTCTACTCTCACTTTTCTTTTCAAGTGATACTTGAAAAAGTTGATGAGAGATTGACCAGAGAGGAAAGTGTTTGTCTCCAATCCCTTCAGACGCGTCCACCAGATATATTCTTTCGCCATAGCCACAAGGATGATGAAAATAGCTCTTCCTTTCCGTTTGAGATAGATAGATGGAGGGATGGAGGGATGGAGGGATGGATAGACAGACAGACAGACAGACAGACAGATCGATAGATAGATAGATTAGATAGATAGATATTTGCACTCACACACACACACCATATGGAAGTACAGATGCACGTACATGTGTTTTAGTATATATGTGTCTATACCTGTGTACGTATATATCATTGTATATAAACTTCGATGTAAATTTGTATGTACATTATCTTGAAGATCACGATAGTACTTTTATCGCTACTTCGGGCTTGTTGTGTCTAAATGTTCGCTTAGACGTAAAGCACCATCGAATACTTGAACGCTAAAGTACTCAGAGCTTCGTGTGTGAATAAATAAATACTACAAGTTATGTTCAGTACTTTTCCTTTCGTCAGTAATCCCCAAAACATCTAGAAATATTTGTTTGTGTGTGTACGTATGCGTGTGTGGTATACGAGTCTGTATGCGAGTGTATATATGTATGGTGTTTGCATGTATTTGTATATCTATCTATCTATCCATCTATCAATCTCTCTCTCTTCTCTCTATATAATATATATATATAATATATAATATAATATATATATACACCACATATATGCGTATTCATAAATATTCACCAGATATGTATGTACGTAATTATATTATATATATATATATATATATAATATATATATTATATATATATATATATATATATTATTATATATATATATATATATATATATATATCTATATAATATATATATAAAAGAAACACATAAAAACACGCCTACATATAATCTTAGTGAAATGAGATAAGAGAAAAAACGAAACTTCTCACAATGGCCTATGGCGGGAATCTGAATAGCAAGAAGACAAACGGTTATACTAAACACCATAGAGGATAAATTCTTGATTTACAGAACTTATTTTCGCTTTGAGAGAAAGTGAATAAGTCCCTAGCGGCAAATATAACCTACTTTGAATGAGAGGTGAAAATAATATCAAGCAACCGACAATTCTTTTTAATTTTCGATCCACTAAGCTATAGAGAGTCAGTTGTTATTTTCGTGGGACAAGGTAACAATTTTGTCCTAGTGTTCCTATGTCAAACTTTCGAGTGTTGGGCCTTTTAAAGGCAATGACCTTTGGCATTATGTCGTGCTTCAGAAGAAAATCCACCAAGCCGAACAAAATCGCAGTTCGTGGCAGACACTGATGTCGCGCAAGTGTCACGCCAGTGGCACGCAAAAGCACTCATTATACTCTCGGAGTGGCTGGCGTTAGGAAGGGCATACAGCCGTAGACACCATGCCAAATCAGACTGGAGTCTTCCAGCTTGTCAGGCCTGGTCAAACCGTCCAACCCGTGCCAGCATGTACAACGGCCGTTAAATGATGATATCAATATATATGTATATATGTATGTAGGTACGTATAAGAAAATAAACGATTATCTTATGCACTCCATTAGCTTACTACAGTTTTGGCTAGAGAATGCAGTGCACTGATAGTTGAGTAACAACAGTATAACATCTTACAGCTTCATCGGAGCCTTTCACATGAGCTGTAATTTATTTCAGAGTGAATACACACACACACGTGCGTGTGTGCGTGAGTGTATGTATGCGTGTGCCTATGTGTGTGTGTATGCAAATATACATTTACACACATACGCATATATATATGCGGGCCTATATACATGAATGCATGAGTACGCATTGGCTCACATGTGTATGTGTATATTTGGATAAACACACGCATAGCCACACGCATACATACACTCACACATGTATACATACACACACTCCACTCACACATATATATACATAAAAACATGCACACACAGATACACCCAAACACATACGCTAACATATATTTAAAAATATATGTATGCATATATACATCTGTAATATATATATATATATATATATAACATTTGTATATATATATATATATATATAATATATATATATTATCGCATAACAAGAGTGAACTGCAATGTCATTCTGATGATTATTTTCCACTTTAACGACAAGATGTTTACAAATCGCTAATGATTTGTAAACATCTCATCATTAAATTGAAAAATAATAATTGAAAATGTTATTGTTCACTTTTTCAAATATACACAGCTATATCAAGATTTTCTATCTCTACAATAAGCTTCAATGAGTGCGCGCGAGCCTCTGTGTGTGTGTGTGTGTGTACGTATGTATGTGCGTATACATATGTGTGCTTGTGCGTGTGTCTATGAGTGTGTGCATGTGTGTGTACACATGTATATATATATATATATATACATAGATAGATAGATAGATAGATATATAGATAGATAGATACATAGATAGATAGATAAATAGATAGATAGATAGATAGATAGATAGATAGATAGATAGATAGATAGATAGATAGATAGATAGATAGATAGATAAGAATGCATATTCGGTAGAAATAACAGAAGTATATACACATATACACATACACGCATATAGTGGGTCATCCCATAAAGAACGCGATTTTTTATACAAACTCCTTTTTTAATCTGAAATATATATTCTCCTTCATTTTTCACTATGCCCTTCCATCTATCTGGTAGATTTGTAAGGCTCCTCTTTCAAAATTTTCTTGTCTGTAACGAAAGATACTCTTCCAGTATTGTTCTGACCTTGTCTACAGAATTCATATTTTTCCCTTCAAAATAATTATGAAGACTGCGGCATAAATGTGAAGAATAACAGGTGGGGCAATGTCCGGAAAATATGGTGAGCGTGACATCATTTCCCACCGAAATGTTCCATCCTTTGGAATGTCATCCACGCTGTATCTTCCTGATGGAAGAACACCTTTTGTCTTGAAGCCAAGGATGGTCGTCTTTCTTGTAGCTCTGGCTTAAGCTGTTTAATCTGCTCGCAGTAGATCTTATTATTGTTTGGTCTGGGTTTAAAAGTTCACAGTGGACTAAACCTTTTATATCCCACCAAACAGATAACATACATAGCTGAAAACTTTCTTTAGCTTAGAGTTCCGGTGTTTCTCCTCTGCCTACCGACTGTCTTCAGCGCCAGACATTTTTATAGAGAACCAGTTTCTCGTTACCAGTCACTATTCGGTCCAAAAAGTTCCTCTGCTAGTTCTTCAACAGCTACGATGGGATTTTGTTCCACCAGGGTTTGCAGGACGTCCTCGTGGAGCTCTACAGAGCTTCCAGGACGAGGCTCGTCTTCTAGACTGTAGTTACCGACTCGGAATTTCTGGAATCACCGTTGACACTGACTTATGCTTATTGTCCGATCCCCATATACAGTATTAGCATTCCTTGCACTTTCCTTTGCGTTGTTGCCTTTATTGAACTCGTAAAACAAAATATGCCGAATATATTCCTTTGCCACTTCCGTTGTAGCTTTGAAAAAATAATTGTTAAAACGAACTGCACTCTTCAAAACTTGCACTAAGAATAAGGACAATGTAAAATTACTACCTGCTTTATATAGCAAGTTGATCAGG
>NW_021825279.1:15000-16770 GCF_006345805.1 Octopus sinensis | reverse complement strand
TTAATGCATTTTTTTGCTATTATATAAGGGAAGTAACTCTCTAAAAATGTATTATTAAATCTCAGAACGGAAAAACTACAGTAACACCCCCCTTTGTGGTTAGCCATATTGAGATGGCTGTTATACTTTACATCTCTAAAAATGCTTATATAGTTATTTCCCTTACAAGCCCGAGCAACGCCGGGCGATACTGCTAGTGCTTTATAAATGTTTGATCCATTGATTTAAGTTTAATGCTTTATGAATGTTTGATCGTTAAGCATTATACTTTAATCCAAAATACAAGTCTGTTCTTCTTTCCAGTCGACAGTCGTCTGTTATTTTGATGAATTTGTGTCATTTTTTTTTTTTTGCTTGTTATTTTGACACTTGGCGGTAAACCACACGTAACTGACCGACCTACTTAGCCGCCAGAACACACACACACACGCATATAATATATATTATATATTATAAAATTACACGCACGTGCACATACACACATATACACAGTGTGTGTGTGTGTGCGCGCGTGCACACGGAAGAAGAAAGAAAGAAAGGAAGGAAGGAAGGAAGGAAGAAAGAAAGAAAGGAAGGAAGGAAGGAAGAAGAAAAAGGGAAAGAAAGAAAGAAGGAAGGAAGGAAAGAAAGAAAGAAAGAAAGAAGGAAAGAAAGAAGGAAAGAAAGAAGGAAAGAAAGAAAGCAAGAAAGAAAGAAAGAAAAGAAAGAAAGCAAGCAAGAAAGAAAGAAAGAAGGAAATAAAGAAAGAAAGGAAGGAAGGAAGAAAGAAAGCAAGAAAGAAAGAAGGAAAGAAGGAAAGAAAGAAAGAAAGAAAGAAAGAAAGAAAGAAAGAAAGAAAGAATTGTTGTTTGTGAGGTCCTTCCAAAGCTTATCGAGTTTGCAGCCGTTCGCCCCTCTCGATCGAATTTAGTGAACGAAAGGCCGATGTACATCAACGCAGCTTTCCGTAATCCAAGCAATAGCGTTCAGGACCCTGCGAAAGGGAGCCAGCAGAAGAATTTCCAGTCAATTTTCACGTAAAGAGACTTTTGAAGCAGCTGTTCCGTACTACAATAAGGCTCTGTCTTTAAAGATAAGATAAGTTATGCGCCGGACTCTAACCCCAGCCAAGAGAAAACGTCACCGGAATGTGTTACGGTTCATACTACCATTCTCCTTAAGCGTAAAACTTGTGTGGTAGGATTTTCCTAAGCTTAATGGATAAACAGGTCCTCCGTACGAATAGGTTCAGTAAAATTTTTAGTAGGTACACCTTAAGAGTTTCCTTTAATTGTGCACCTAGTGTAAAAAAATATATTAGTAGGGAACCCAACTTCTGAGAGAGAGAGGCAGGACGTATATGTAGAGGTAGCTCCACATGTCCCCTTGATGGCCACTCTAACATGGAAACAGTCGTATGTGAAGTAGAAGTGTCATCAAAAGGCCTAAATGGCCAGCCAAACATACTGAAGTTTGTGGGAGAGAAAGAAGGTCCCATTAGGACAAGATTCATTAACCATAAGTCCTTTTCCTATATGCCCAAGGAGATGAAATGCTATAACTATGGCAGGGCACGTATCGTCGTTAAAGGAAAACGTAAGATTAAAAAAGGCTTATTTTAATAACATATGTTTAGCCGAGAAAAGAACCATATTCAAATTACTTACATCTGCCTAAACTTCAGAAGTGAAATCTTTAGCTCTTGCCCATATAAAAGAAGACATATTTTATCGTACGTACGGGTCCCATCATGATTATCACCAGTTCTCTAACTTCGGCTCTTTCACTGCC
>NW_021825279.1:7500-10000 GCF_006345805.1 Octopus sinensis | reverse complement strand
TGAAGAAACATAACGACGACCAAGGAGGAGGAGGAGGAGAGGGGATGAGGTGGAGGAGGAGGAGGAGGAGGGGAGGGAAATGGAGGGGAGAAGAGGACTGCTGCTATTTGTTTTCTGCCAAGAGAGATGCTTAAAGTCATTTTTGTTTCTGATATGAGAAATGTTAAAGGTTGTCTTTCACTGATAACAAACAGCTCCAACGTTGTTGATGTTGTTGTTGTTGGTGGTGGTGTGTGTGTGTGTTTTCTCTAAGTCAGCCAATATATATAATCTTGGAACATCTTTTTTTTTTTTTTCAGCAGTTCAGTTCTCTCGTCGCTACTTTGTAAAGTACGGGTAAGGCATATGTTCCACTGACGATGTCATAATATGATCGAAACGTATTCAGAGTTGTCCCCCCCGTACTCGACAGGATTGCATAGCTCGTAGGTCAGCGAGTCTTTCCATAACTGAGCCGCTGCCTTTACTAGATTGAGAAGTATATCTATCACGGCTCTTGTACCACGGCATGTGACGAGAAAATCGTAGGACAGAACCATAAGACGAATTCTTCAAGTCTTTCCAACCGGCTAGAGACCTAAGGCTATACCAAGAACGAGACTGTCAGATAATATCCAAAATCTCAGTTGATCAATGCTTGAGAATCCAGGTGGAAAGTTTAATGGCGATTGCATATGGTAGAGGTGCTTGAGGGTTCCTCCCCTACGACACGCCCGGGAATAATGGGCAGAGGAAATCAATGGATGATATCGTTCCTCCATTACTCCTCTACGTCTTGCCACAAAGGCAGCGAATCGGCAGGGTTGTGAGAGCGTTGGATAAACTGCCTCATAGTATTCACTCTGACTGTTGCACTCTCAGTGAGTTCAAATCCACTCAGGTTAGTTTTTCATTCTTTTCGGCAGTCGATTAGAAAAAAAAAAGGTACCAACCCAAGATGATGGATTGACGAAACAATAAGAACGTCCAACCGGTTGCTTTTGTGGTATTTGCTTCGATTATCTGCGTTCTGAGTTCAAATTTAACCATGGCCTATCTACATGAATGACAGACTTAATATGTCGTTCGGTTTATCACCACCACCTGATACTTTGGTTGAGTTTCTGATGCAAGCATTGAGGCCAGGTTTTTGGTTTGGGGAAACCTAGCTCTCTCTCTCGCTCTCTCAAGCCCTGCAAGGAGTCACAGACAGTATAAAGATATAAAAGACCCTTCCCGAGTCATATAGATTCAAGGGGCCAGTTTCCCTGTTTCCGTGACGGATATGTACGCCTTGGATGGGACGACGCTCGGTCGCTGGATTACTCATTTTTGCCAGCTGGGTGAACTGGAGCAACCTGATGTTAAGTACTTTGCTCCAGAACACAACATGGCACCCAGTCCAGGAATCGAAACCACACTCATGTCATCACGAGTCCAACACACTAACTACTAAACCACACGCCACCACCACAAGCGCTACTGTCTTTTCTCCCGACTAGAACATCATCATCACCGTTGACGTTTAACGTCCGCTTTCCATGCTAGCATGAGTTGGACGATTTGACTGAGGACTGGCGAATCAGATGGCTGCACCAGGCTCCAATCTTGATTTGGCAGTGTTTCTACAGCTGGATGCCCTTCCTAACGCCAACCACTCCGCAAGTGTAGTGGGTGCTTTTACGTGCCAACAGCACGAGGGCCAGTCAGGCGGTGCTGGCAGAAACGTTAGCACGCCGGGCGAAATGCGTAGCCGTATTTCGTCTGCTGTTACATTCTGGGTTCAAATTCCGCCGAGGTCGACTTTGCCTTTCATCCTTTCGGGGTCGATAAATTAAGTACCAGTTTCGCACTGGAGTCGATGTAATCGACTTAATCCGTTTGGCTGTCCTTGTTTGTCCCCTCTGTGTTTAGCCTTTTGTGGGTAATAAAGAAATAGGTGCTGGTAATGGTCCCGGAAATCGTGTTTTTTTTATTTATATTGTTTTTTTTTATTGGTATCATTTTTACTTAACTATTTAGCACCCCCTGTATTAAATACATCAAATACTGACTTAAAATATTGGTTTTGGTAGAATTATGTTATGATGTCAATGGCGGGATGGTCTGTTGTATTGGAGAAGACGAAGACAACAGAGGGAATATAAAACTGGAAGGAAGAGGAAGCTGAGAGGGAGCTGAGAGAAAGAGAGAGAGGTTATTCGATGGCCTTGCCAATTTGCTTCGTAAAGACTGGCCTATTAATATGTTAAGTTGTGTTGAGGCGTCTAGAAGGACATGGGTGTCCATGGTTGCCGACGTAATGTAATGGCAGTATTTCATCTGCCATTACGTTCTGAGTTCAAATTCCGCCGAGGTCGACTTTGCCTTTCATCCTTTCGGGGTCGATAAATTAAGTACCAGTTACGTACTGGGTCGATATAATCGACTTAATACCTATGTCTGTCCATGTTTGTCCCCTCTATGTTTAGCCCCTTGTGGGTAATAAAGAAATAGGTTGCCGACGCCTGTGGGTATAGCA
>NW_021825279.1:0-5000 GCF_006345805.1 Octopus sinensis | reverse complement strand
TCGTAAAATACTGCTTTGTTAAGGTGAAGATGGGAATGATACGAACTACCGAATCCAGGTAAAAAAAAAACTTATCGAAAAAATGTTACAGTTCTTTTGTCCGGGGGTGAGGTCCTAGGGGTTTTGTCCGGATCCCATAACTTAATTGTGACTTTCTTTTTCTTGAGCCTTTTTTCCTATCCAAAATTGTGGCTTTATTACTGTGACTTTACTACCAGTCACCCAACTACCACCCCTATGATCGAAAGTAGGATGCCCTATCATTTCGGTGATTTGCGATACTAAAGTCGGTTAGTCGGTCGGTTGGTTAAGTGGATCGAGAATTTCTTGGCATTTTCCTGATACGCGTCTTCCATTCCACTTAGTCATCCATGATAATTCAAAGCTGTTGGATGGAAAGTGCATCCAGTGTCTCCAGGCAACTGGTTGATGCATTTCATATATATATAAGAATCGTTAGCACACCGGGCGAAATGCGTAGCCGTATTTCGTCTGCCGTTACGTTCTGAGTTCAAATTCCGCCGAGGTCGACTTTGCCTTTCATCCTTTCGGGGTCGATAAATTAAGTACCAGTTACGCACTGGAGTCGATGTAATCGGTTTAATCCATTTGTCTGTCCTTGTTTGTCCCCTGTGTTTATCCCCCTGTGGGTAGTAAAGAAATTCATATATATATAAGATGTTAAAATAAAGATGGATAACATCGACTAATCACTGCTTAAAAGGATGAAAAGGAAAGTTGACCTCGGCAAGATTTGTAACCAAAACGCAAAGAGCCGGAACAAATACAACATAGCAATTTGTCCGACGCTCTAACGAGTCTTCCACCTCACCGTCCGAATTTGGTACAAAGCCACCTTTTTTAAATTTTTATATAGAGGAACAGTCGAAATCATCGATCCCAGTACTTCTCTGGTACTTTATTATATCGACATCGAAGTGATGAAAGACGAAGTTGATCTCAGCGGAATTTGAACTCAGAACGTACAAAAAGCTGGAATAAATACCTATTTCTTTACTACCCCACAAGGGGCTTAAACACAGAGAGGACAAACAAGGACAGACAAACGGATTAAGTCGATTATATCGACCCCAGTGCGTAACTGGTACTTATTTAATCGACCCCGAAAGGATGAAAGGCAAAGTCGACCTCGGCGGAATTTGAACTCAGAAAGTAACGGCAGCCGAAATACGGCTACGCATTTCGCCCGGCGTGCTAACGTTTCTGCCAGCTCGCCACCCAAACGTTATCTGCCAAAAGTGGGATTCGAGCCCACGCCCACGTTCGTGGACCAGAGTACTCAATGTTCTGGTTAACGTACCTGGCGCCTTAGACCACTCGGCCATTCTGACAGCTTCACTGTCAAAAGCTGGAATAAATACCTATTTCTTTATTACCCACGAGGGGCTAAACACAGAGGGGACAAACAAGAACAGACAAACGGATTAAATCGATTATCGATTAAATCGACCCCAGTACGTAACTGGTACTTAATTTATCGACCCCGAAAGGATGAAAGGCAAAGTCGACCTCGGCAGAATTTGAACTCAGAACGTAACGGCAGACGAAATACGGCTATGCATTTCGTCTAGTGTGCTAACCATTCTGCCAGCTCGCCAGCTGGAATAGATACCGTTAGACATTTTGTTCGACGCTCTTACAATTTTGCCAACTCTTCGCCTCGGAGGTCTCTCATTTCGTTACAAGGCTAGCAATTTTAAGGAGAGGGGTTCGTTCTCTCAGTTGATCTCCAGTATTCAACTGGTACTTTATTTTATCGCCACTGAAAGTTCACCGCGGTAGGATTTTGGAGCCAAAATATAAAAAGCCGGAAGAAATGCCGCAAAGTATTTGGTCCGATGCTCTAACGGTTCGGCCAGCGCGTCTCCTTAAAAGCAACAAGAACTAAAACAATATTCAACTGAACTTGTGGTATTTGAGGAGAAATGATGTTGTGGTGGTGGTGGTGTTGGCTGCAGTGGGGGAGGTGGTGGTGTAGGCTGCAGTGGGTGAGGTGGTGGTGTAGGCTGCAGTGAGGGAGGTGGTGGTGTAGGCTGCAGTGGGTGAGGTGGTGGTGTAGGCTGCAGTGGGGGAGGTGGTGGTGTAGGCTGCAGTGGGTGAGGTGGTGGTGTAGGCTGCAGTGGGGGAGGTGGTGGTGTAGGCTGCAGTGGGTGAGGTGGTGGTGTAGGCTGAAGTGGGGGAGGTGGGCGTTAGGCTGCAGTGGGTGAGGTGGTGGTGTAGGCTGTAGTGTGGGAGGTGGTGGTGAAGGCTGCAGTGGGGGAGGTGGTGGTGTAGGCTGCAGTGGGTGAGGTGGTGGTGTAGGCTGCAGTGGGTGAGGTGGTGGTGTAGGCTGCAGTGTGGGAGGTGGTGGTGTAGGCTGCAGTGGGGGTGGCGATGAAGACGATGATGATGATGACGACGACGATGGTGGTGGTGGCGATTACGATGACGGCGATCATGATAATGATGGCGGCGGTGGTGGTGGTGGTGGTGGTGGTACGGTGGCAAGCAGTGGTTCTGATGGCGGTAGGACGGGAGAGGCATGCAGGCAGCGGTGCAGTATATATATTATGTAGATTTATTGCAGCAGACATGCAGGCTGCCAGTAAACCAATAAATAAGGGGCGGAAGTGTAGATGGAAGGTGGAGGGGCAAAGGGTCGAGCGGAGCGTGGGAGGTGGGAGGTGGGTGTTAGGGGTTTAGCCGCACAGTCAATCAGTCAATCAGTCATATGACCCTTGCATGACCTCGTCTTCACCTTTATTTAGTTTCCAACTTTGGATCAAAACTATATCGAAATTCATATCTTTACGATGCATAAATATTTGTGTCCGCCCTGGTTTTTTCTCTCTCCGGATGCCTCTTAATCTGCACCAAGGATCAAACTCGCACATGGAACGCCATTATAGCTATATATATATATATATATATATATATATATATATATATATGTATGTATGTATATATATGTGTGTGTGTGTTTGTGTGTGTGTGTGTGTGTGTGTACGTGTATTTTTCATCTATCGATCAATCCAACACACACACACACTCACACACACAAACTTAATCGCGCGCACATAGATAAATTTACGATGTATGTATGTATGTATATGTGTATGTATGTGCGTATGTATGTATGTATGTATGTATGTGTGTATGTATATATGTACGTATGTATGTATGTGCGTATGTACGTATGTATGTGTGTATGTATGTATGTGCGTATGTATGTATGTATGTATGTATGTATGTATGTGTGTGTGTGTATGTATGTATGTGTGTATGTATGTATATATGTAGGAGTGGCTGTGTGGTAAGTAGCTTGCTAACCAACCACATGGTTCCGGGTTCAGTCCCACTGCGTGGCATCTTGGGCAAGTGTCATCTGCTATAGCCCCGGGCTGACCAATGCCTTGTGAGTGGATTTGGTAGACGGAAACTGAAAGAAGCCTGTCGTATATCTGTATTATATTATATATATATATATATGTGTGTGTGTGTGTGTGTGTGTGTGTGTTTGGTGTTCTGTGTTTGTCCCCCTAGCATTGCTTGACACCGATGCTGGTGTGTTTACGTCCCCGTCACTTAGCGGTTCGGCAAAGGAGACCGATAGAATAAGTACTGGGCTTACAAAGAATAAGTCCCGGGGTCGATTTGCTCGACTAAAGGCGGTGCTCCAGCATGGCCGCAGTCAAATGACTGAAACAAGTAAAAGAGTAAAAGAGTAAGAGTATGTATATATATGTATGTATGTATGTATGTGTATATGTATGTATGTATGTGGGGATGTGTGTGTGTGTGTGCGTATGTATGTATGTGGGGATGTGTGTGTGTGTGTGTGCGTATGTATGTATGTGGGGATGTGTGTGTGTGTAAGTGTCTGACTGGCGACTGTTGGTGCAGGCATGGTTGTGTGGTTAAGGTGCTGCCACCTACAGTTGCTTTTGGAGTTACAGAAGGGAAAAGGAAAATAATTTACTAAGAAACAGAAGGGGGGGGTAGAGTTTCCATTTAAGGAAAAGGGTGACACGGGGGGGGGGTGATAAAGGAAGATACGGAATACGGAATAATAAGGAAAAGACACACAATAAATGCGAATATGCTCAAACACGCATCAGTTATCAACCAAATATTGCCACTGTTTTGACATATCTATAATCCTAGATCCAATTTAATCCGTATCGGATAATCCGAGGAGAAACAATGCTTAAGTGTCTTAAGATGTGTACGTACTTCTCATCCACCATTTCCAACTGATTTTGCACATATTTCGTTCTACAGAATGTTTTCTTTTACTGTTTTCCGTTTCTTACCTTTTCTAGGTTTTCCCCCCTTCTGCTCTGATGAAGAACAAACATTCCGAAACGTAAAAAACATTCCGAAACGTAAAAAACATTCCGAAACGTTAAAACATTTTTACGCTATGCTTCATTCCAGCATGGAACTATAATATTATCTGTAAATATATATTGTTTGTTTCTGTTGTTTTTAAAATACTTTCTCGTAAATATACGTTTGTATATGTGAGCGCACGTACACGTATGTTTTTATATATGAGCATGTATCTCTCTTTATATAAATATGACATATACATTTACAACGATGTGTATTTATAACAAAAGTATTTGCAGGGTGAAATTCCTCTTGTCTCTCTTTCAAATGATATTCTACACCTTTACCTAGTCACAACCCCGCCGACAAAATTACAAGGCGTAAATGACAAAAGCAGCAACGGAGACTGTTTACTTTAATATATAGGATTGTTTAGTGAAATTTGACGACCAGATATGTGTAAATGGTTCTCTGTCCATGAAGGCAGTCGTAATAATAATAATAATAATAATAATTGAAATAGCTGAAACTGTGCAAACAGTGCAGACAACTTCACATTGTATTAAAGTATGTCTCTTTGTACATCGACGGAGCTAGTTTAAAATCGACATTTAGGCGTAGACACGATGAAAGAATATTAGGTTAATCTGTAACCATTAGACCAGGAT
>NW_021825278.1:7500-16066 GCF_006345805.1 Octopus sinensis | reverse complement strand
TGCCAGAAAGGAAGAAGCCAATTTATTGAAGGAGATATAATCCTACAAAATCTGAACCGATTAAGTGGAACCCAATGTTATGTCGAAGAAATTAGAAATTCAAAACCATATCACACACACACACACACACACACACACACACACACACACACACACACACACACACACACACACACACACACACACATACACACACACACATATACATATTAGAGGGAAACCACCATGTGGACATCCTTATGCTAGAAATAGATCCGCTATGGTCACACCACTAAGAAATATTCTCAAGAAAAATTTAGCAAAACAACCGAGGTTGTATGTATGTGTGCATGTATGTATGTGTTATGTTATTATTCAGTTTTATTTCAAAACTTCTTGCCAATACAGAACGAGCCGGTTTCTAATCTTGATCCAAGGCTCCATCATTGGAATTTCAACAATATCAACAGGCTATTTTTGTATATAGCCGTATGTTTTCTCATGCATATAGTTTCATATCTTGACATGCTCATCTATATTTAAATGATACACTTCTGGAAAGTTTTACAGATTTTTACAATGATGGCGGTTGATATTTACTCTTCCTGGATTGCAAACACATACTCTTCAAAGTGGGAGGTAGTAATACGGCTTAGTGGTCCACGATGAACTGCTTTTGATGATCGATGATGTTATCATCTCGGAGCTTTCTACTAGCATATCCATGTATGGTCTTCTGCTCAAATACGCTCATCTTTTCATCTGATGATACTTTATGGTAGAGTTGTACGGCTTCTTTGGGCATGTATTTAAGGTTATCAGACGAGGAATGCTGTTCAAGGAGTTGCCTCCCAAGTCTTATGATGTCATCAGCCCTCATGTATGTAAACTTGGTCAAAGGACGCACTTCAAAGATGTGGTTAAAAGATGTTGCCGAAGGGATATGATACGACATTCAAAGCAGTTTGGATCGATCTTAAGCCTCTGCCACCTTGTTTACGTTTTAGGTAGATGCAGTCTACGTCACTGTTTATGTGGACATTATGTGTGTTTGCTAGTAGTTTCCGGATTTTCACATCAATGGCAGGGACCTCATGACTGTATGTATGTATGTATGTATGTATGTATGTATGTATGTATGTATGTATGTTGTGTGTATGTATGTATGTATGTATGTATGTGTGTGTGTATGTATGTATGTATGTATGTATGTGTGTATGTATGTATGTATGTATGTATGTGCGTGTATGTATGTATGTATGTATGTGTGTATGTATGTATGTATGTACGTATGTATGTATGTATGTGTGTGTATGTATGTATGTATGTATGTATGTGTGTATGTATGTATGTATGTATGTGTGTATGTATGTATGTATGTATGTATGTGTGTGTATGTATGTATGTATGTATGTATGTATGTATGTATGTGTGTGTATGTATGTATGTATGTATGTATGTATGTGTGTATGTATGTACGTATGTATGTATGTATGTATTATGTATGTATGTATGATGTATGTGTGTGATGTGGTGTATGTATGTATGTATGTGTGTATGTATGTATGTATGTATGTTGTGTGTGTATGTATGTATGTATGTATGTATGTATGTGTGTGTATGTATGTGTATGTATGTGTGTATTAGTATGTATGTATGTATGTGTGTGTATGTATGTATGTATGTATGTAGTATGTATTATGTATGTATGTATGCATGTATGTATGTATGTATGTATGTATGCATGTATGTATCTATGTATATATGTATGCATGTATGATGTATGTATGTATGTATGTATGTATGTATGTATGTATGTATGTGCGTGCTTGTTTGTGTGTATCTGGCCGAATGTTTAAGAATTTCTCTTCCTAACCAGAAGGTCCCGGTTTCAATACCACTACGTGGCGTCTTATACGAATGTTGTCCATTTGTTTTTTGTTTTTTTTTAGACTTGTAATTAAAATTAAATCGATATTAATTGCATAGAAAAGCGTGGGGTGGATGGTACACGTTACTGAAAAGATACAGCCTTGTTACACACTGCCACGGTAGTTGTTCCAGGCAATAATGTTAAGGGTGAGAACGTGACTGCGAGATACTCGGCCAGTTATACGTTAATTTAGGACTAGAAAGTTCAGTTGATTGAACAACTGAATCCGCATCATCAAAACTGACGGAAAACTATGTGTGTGTGTGTGTGTGTGTGTGTGTGTGTGTGTGTGTGTGTAATATATGCGAGTAGCAATGTGGAAAGGAGTTTGCTTACCAACCACATGGTTCTGGGTTCTGTCCCACTGCCTGGCATCTTGGGCAAGTGTCTTCTACAATAGCTTCGGGCCGACCAAAGCTTTGTGAATGGATTTGGTGGACGGAAACTGAAAGAAGCCCGTCGTATAAAATATATATATATACGACGGGCTTCTTCCAGTTTCCGTCTACCAAATCCAATTACATATATATATATATATATATATATATATGTGTGTGTGTGTGTGTGTGTGTCTGTGTGTGTGTCTGTGTCTGTGTCTGTGTTCCCCCCTCCCGGCATAGCTTGACAACCGATGCTGGCGAGTTCACGTCCCCGTAACTTAGCGGTTCGGCAAAAAAGAGACCGATAGGATAAGTACTGGGTTTACAAAGAACGAGCACTGGCGTCGACTTGATCGATTAAAGGCGGTGCTCCAGCATGGCCGCAGTCCAATGACTGAAACAAACGAAAGAATACAAGAAAAGAACAAATAAAGGATAAATATATATCGTGTTCTAGAATGAGGGGGGGGGGGTTCTCCTCCCATCACCCCCACCCCACCCCACCCACCGCCGCCATTTTCTAGGAACTTTTTTCCTGCATGAAAAACAAAACAAAACAGAACAAAAAAGGGAAAAAAAAAAAATCCGAGATTGGACCAGTTTCATGTGTGGAATGACTCGTCAGTTGGTGATGTGTGAATACAAGTAAAGACAAGACCCGAAGCACTTTAGGTTGGTAGACGTCCATTAATGAAGGCGGCGCTGTAGCATGGCCGCGGCCTTGTTAGTTTATACAAAACTATGGAATGGAAGAGCAATAGTTACATGAATAATTAAAAAGGGGCGGTTTTATGTTAGCGTTCGGATGTGTGTGTGTGTGTATAGGTAATGTGTGTGTGTGTATAGTTTGTGTTGCTTATGTGTGTGTGTGTGTGTGTGTGTGTGTGTGTGTATAGGTAATGTGTGTGTGCGTATAGTTTGTGTTGCTTATGTGTGTGTGTGTGTGTGTGTGTGTGTGTTGTATAGGTTATACGCTTGCGTGTATGTGCCTGTACGTGTGTGTGTGTGTGGTTGTATAGGTTATACGCTTGCGTGTGTATGTGCCTGTACGTGTGTGTGTGTCTTTGTGTCCTGTATGCATATGGCGTTTATGTGTATGTGTTTCTCTGTGTGTGTGTGTATACGTTATGTGTTTGCGTGCGCGTGTGCTTGTTTTATTTGCAAAAGCTTCTCTCACACTTGAAAATAATTGCCATTCTTCTACCACCCACCTCTCTCTCTCTCTCTCTCTCACTCTCACTCTCTCTCTCTCTCTCTCTCTCTCTCCTCCTTCTTTCATCCTCTCCCTCCCTCCCTCACCTCTCCCTATGCTTCAAGTGACATGTTTCGTCTTGTAGACGGCCTGCAGATCCGTTGACCCCGCCGTGTATATTTTTATGTATCCTTGGTCGCCGCTTTAATGGGACCATGTCAAACACTGATTACGGCGTACAGCGCAAGAGAAAATCGATATACAAACACATGAGTTAATAAGAATCGATCGATTGGGCGCATCCTCTTCTTCAACATATCTTTGTCTAATTGCATTAGCAAATGTTGTTGCTTACATTTAGACCCTGCCCAATCATCTCTGAGATAAACTCATCATCAAAAAGTGTTCCAGTTATGACCATCCAATCGGTTTGTTTTGTATATTCAGAGTATCATTCGATTTACGGTGTCACATTGTGTCTTTGGGCGAGACCCTTTGTTTCACGTTGCTCAGTCCACTCAGCCGGCAAAAATGAGTCGTACCTGTATTTCAAAGGGGCCAGTCTTACCACATTCTGTGTCACGCTGAACCTCCCTGAGAACTACTTTATGGGTTCACGTGTGTCTGTGGAGTGCTCAGCCAGTTGCACGTCAATTTCACGAGCAGGCTGTTCCGTGGATCAGATCAAATGGAACTTTCGTCGTCGTAACCGACGGAGTACCAGTACAGTGCAATCCTTGTTTTCTTTGAGACGTTAGAGAGTGACTTCAGGGAATATTGCTGTTATTTCTCGCAAGTCGAGCGAACTCATAGAGGTTCTCTTATGTTAAGAAGGGGTTTATAATTTGATTTTGTGAAGACGTTTGACACCTTTCACTCGCAATACGGGTGGCTTCTTTATATTTTGATGCTCGAATAAGACATTCGGACACAGAACTGGGGCGGGTCAGGGGGACTGATGCGGTTAAATTTTCAGTCCGAACAAATTTTGAGCCTTTTGAGTCCCAATACGGAATTGGGATCGTAATTTCAGTTCTGAAAATAAAAGAAGTGGACTGAATAATACCCTTAGCCATTTCTTTTTCTTTTGTGAATCATGTATGAGGAGAAGAGATATACCCGTATTACTTTAAACATTATCAACCCCTAAAACAAAGAAGGTGGAGGTGCGTGGCTTAGTGGTTACGGAGTTGGACTCTTTGATCGTAAGATTGTGATTTCGATTTCTGGACTGGGCGACGCATCGTGTTCTTGAGCAAGACACTTCATCTCACGTTGCTCCAGTCTCCTCAGCTGGTGAAAATAAGTAATCCTGCGGTAGTCCGGCATCTTGTCCAGCTGGGGAATTTACACGCCCCTGAATCCGGGAAACCGACCCTTATGAGCCTGATATCGCCCCAGAAGGAAACATTTCTTAGTTTTTAGAACTAAGAAGGACAAAAATCAACTCCTCCCGAACTCATATCAGGTATAAGACGTTTTTTTTAAATCCTCTCTAGGACACACATCTCCCAACCTTCAGTACGATGACGTCACTGGTGTCGAGGTTGGGCTCTACTTTCATCCTTGAGCACAGCTGTGTAGTTTAGAAGCTTGCTTTGCAGGCATGTGGTTTGGGGTTCGTTCCCACTGCGCAGCATCTTGGGCAAGCGTCTCTACTATACATAGCCCTGGGTCGATAGAATCAGTACTAGGGTTAGAAGATTATTACTGCAGTCGGCCTGTTCGACTAAATACTTTCAAAGTAATGTTCCAGCATGGCCATAGAAAATGACTGAAACAAGTAAAAGGTATGAAAGGGATATATATATATATATATATATATATATATATATATACATACACGCACACACACACACACACACACACACATGCACACACATGCATACACATACACACACATACACACACACATATGTAATATATATATATATATATATGAGAAAATGGAGATTATGAAGTTAATAAGAGTTTTTTATCAGCAACAAATCGAACATTACCCCTTACAGCTGTTTCAATTATACGCAGTAAATTAATTAAAAATTAAGCTTATATTTCTGAACATAATATATTCAGAGGGAAAAAATATATCCTTAGATGTTTTATTTGTTTGTTTACAGATACATCAAAGCAGATTGAATGACACTAATTATGATTTGTATTTTTATGTGTTCTGGCGAGGAGTTTGCAAGTTGGTTGGTTGGTTGGTTGGTTGGTTGGTTGGTTGGAGGTAAGGTAGAGTAGGAAAATAGAATTATAGTAGTAAATGAATAAATTAAACAGAGATGATAGAGGAAATTTCAGTATAAATAAGGTAAGGCTGTCGGATACATTTATAAGTTGTAAATAAAGTTAAGAAAATTTGTGTATATATATACAAGTACACACGCACGTATCTACACGTATACATACATTCATCCGTACGTCCATTTATATATAGGCGCAGGAGTGGCTGTGTGGTAAGAATCTTGCTTCCCAACCACATGGTTTCGGCTTCAGTCCCACTGCGTGGCACCTTGGGCAAGTGTCTTGCCAACCAAAGCCTTGTGAGTGGATTTGGTAGACGGAAACTGAAAGAAGCCCGACGTATATATATGTATATATTTGTGTGTGTGTCTGTCTGATTTTGTCCCCCACCCCCACCATCTCTTGACAACTGATGTTGGTGTGTTTACGTCTCCGTAACTTAGCAGTTCGGCAAAAGAATCCGACGCAAAAATAAGGGTGAAAAAATTGGATATTAATTTAATAATACCATCAATTTAACACCAAGTGGTTTAGCGCATAAAAACCAGGGATACAGTAAAAATTAATACACCAATATAAGAGAGTGTCCACTATGTGGTCGACTCTTTCGCTAAAAATAGATTCGCTACGGTCTCAACCACCAAGAATTGTTTCCAAGGAGAATTAGCACAACTATGAACGTAAACGAGCAGGACAAATGAAAAATAACAAAAATGTAGATTAATTCTAGACAATTGTTTCGCTATTAATGTATTATGCAATTTTACTTACACAATATATCTGTAGCTCTTCAGTAGAATTTGTCTTGAATACAATTTACTAAACCGCACGCCAGATTTAACTAAAACACACACAACACAACACACACACACACACACACACACACACACACACACACACCCCACACACAACACACACACACACCACACACACACACACACACACACACATATATATATATATATACATATATATATAGGGAGAGAGAGATGGATATGGATATAACCACAAACATTCACATATCAACATACGCTTGTGTATGCATAGGCATGTATGTGTGCCTATAATATTTGGAAAGAAAAGGTTTGCAGTTTCTTCGAAGTTTGGTCCATGTGTCCTTTATCAGCGTCCAATGAACACCACATAACTGAAACTTCGAAGTCACTGTCAACTCTGACAAAAACCAAAATATATATATATATATATATATATATATATATAGTAACTTTTTCAACTGTAAAGGATTGAAAGATTTTTTCAGTTTAAAAGTGGACCGTTTGTTAATTGGCAACCCGTCGGTTATAACGATAAGGGTTCAAACTGGGCCGATCGGGAAATTAACGTGCAAGTGGCTGAGTACTCCACAGGCATACATACCCATGACATAGTTTTCAGGAAGATTCAGTGCGACACAGAATAGGACAAGGCTGGCCCTTTGAATTACAGACACAACTCGTTTTTTTTCCAGCTGAATGAACTGGACCAACGTGAAATAAAGTGTCTTGTTCAAGGTCAGTATTCGCTACCGGTAATCGAACTCACAACCTCACGATCGAGAGCCGAATACTCCTAACCACTATGTCACGCGCCTTTCACCGTTTATGTGCACACACGCACCCACACACACATATATAACCATATTTAAAAGCAGACATTTCTTATACGTACGTATGTATTGATGCGTGTTCATATATATATGTGTGTGCGTATATGTATGCATGAATCTGTGTGTGTGTGTGTGCATGTTGGCTTGTCTGCCTGTCTGTCCGCCTGGCTGTAGAGACCGTTAATTATGCGCTGTTTACTACTTGCAGTTTTAGTACACTTGGAAGGTGAGCTAAGTTATATGATGAATTGGCATTGCCTATGAGAAGAATACTTGAGATGATACAATATAAATACGTCTTCGGTATAGGTATTTAAGAGCAAGGTTGGGGAGGGCGGGTAGGTTTATGGCGAGTTTTTATATAATGAAGCGGGTACGAAGGTTAAACTTTCCTCCGTCTTACGTACTTAACACTCCGAGATGTTCTCTGACTGCGGAAGATTTCTCTTCGAGATTTACACCAAAAAGGAAAATACGAGTCAACTGTCAACCGCGAACGAGTATGTCTTTGTTAAAGTTTACCATGCGTCGGTTAATTGTTTTAGGGGACTGTGCCATCGGCAACAACTTTAATTCCTGTGGGAATTGCAATAAGTATTGTGGCAACTGTAAAATATGCTCGTGTATCAACGTCTATTCCGACTGTAAATGTATGGTGGACTCAGACGATAAATCGTCCAATAGATAATATTGCGTAAATTATTCCGAGTCTTCTGAAAGTTTCTTTCTTTAAAGAGTGGTGGGAAACAGTATGGGAAATTATACCAAATTCTGGTAATTATATAGTAATTATACCTGGTAATTATACCAAATCCTGGTAAAATTAGAATGTAAACTTCTGGTTGTGCAAAAAATCAGAATGTGTTGATATAAAATTAGATTCACCCATCCTTGGCCCAGCAAGGCATTCAGAATATGATAGCTGCAAGGAGATAGAGATAAATAGAGAGAGGGGGAGAGTGAGGGAGTGAGTGAGAGAGAGAGAGAGAGAGAAAACGAGAGCTGCGCCGGCAATCGGCTGGCTTTTATTCGTGGCTCAGCAGATTGGAACAAAGTGAAATAAAATGTCTTCATCAACGACACTACGCACCTCTCGATTCAGGAATTGAATTCTTGACAGTTAGATTGTGGGCCCAAAATCCCTTCTCCCTAGGCCACGCGCCTGAATGTAAGAAGTTAAGAATTCACCTGCTAGAAATAGCAGTCAATTTTCTCTCAAGTCATACCTA
>NW_021825278.1:0-5000 GCF_006345805.1 Octopus sinensis | reverse complement strand
ATGTATGTATGTATGTATGTATATGTGTGTATGTATGTATGTAAGTTTGTATGTATGTGTGTATGTATGTATGTAAGTTTGTATGTATGTGTGTACGTATGTATGTATGCATGCAAGCATGTCTGTCTGTCTGTCTGTATGTATGTATGTATGTATGTATGTATGTATGCATGTATGTATGTATGCAAGCATGTATGCATATATGTATGTATGCGTGTATGTATGTATGCATGTATTGATGTATGTATGGATGGATGTGTCTAGATTTTGCACCATTTACCTATTGAATTTCCTCATCCGTGTGCAGGTCCATACAAAGACGAGGGCCTAATAGTCACTCGTAACATGAATGAGCATGAACTCAACGGCCTTGACAAGAATGCTGTTGTATTCCTCCAAAGAATGGGCTTAAAATTGACAGTTGTCACGAACTTTTTAGATATCGATCAAGATTTGAGATCGAACACTTTATCGCAAGCCAAGTGAAAGCTTAATATTCCACACATACATATCTTTAATATTCCCCAACCAGGAGTGTGAGATAACATTTCAGGGGGTGCGAGCATGACTGGATTCATAGGGGGGAAGGGGGCAGTTGCCCCGGGCATCTTTATTCTTATATAGAGTTCTACTGTAAGGGGTGCGAGAACATATTAAAAGTTTTTAGGGGTGCGGGGCATAACATAGGTTGGAAATCACTGTTCTACACTAATAAAGAGTCAAATAACTCGCCCTATTTTCTTGAGAATATGCTTCTAACACAGGAAGTTCATCTCTCTCGAGGTCATTGGATGAAACTGCTTTTAACGATGCTCGAAAAATTGATCCAACTTAGTTGTCAACCCAATATATTGATGTAACTTTTGATGATAAATCCAAATTTCTTTTTCATTTATTCTAGAAAAAATGTTGCAAAAATGTTGTATGTATTCAAAGTTTGGTCATTTTCAGAATTTTCAGCCAATCAGAAAACAGTACGTTCGCTGCCACTTCCATCATCAGGGGGTGGTGGACATCGGCATTTCAAAACATTAAACTAGGATTTTATAAAATAAATTATCTTTTTAGTATCTCCTTCTCCCTCTTGTGCGCATGCGCAGCATCTTTAGTTGCTATGGAAACAGTTCTTCACAATCAGCTATGCAACACGTGGTGCTTATTTGCTTTGGTTACTATGAGAATAGAAATTTTCGCCACGGTGATATGTAAAATACTCGCTTCTGATATGTAAAATACCCAAATTTTGTAAATTTTAAAGGCTAATAACTTTTTAATTATAGATTTATAGGAAAAACGAATTTTCGTTTCATCATCAGAATACAAAACCTAATCCATATATCAAATTTGAAGACAATTGGAGGAAAATTGTAAACATTGACGCGAAAACCACAAAGATCCTAATCCAAAATTAGGAACGGAACAGATAGAATCCAGGCTGCGTACGGTTCATAGCCAGAAGAATCTCAGAAGTAGAAATTACTCGAACGAGGGCTCCCTTAACAACAATGTAACCTTCATTTGTCTCAGGTATCTTTAGCCTGACGTTTAGCTAGCAGATTACCCGTCGTTTGAGTAATTACTACTTCCGGGGTCCTGAAGTAAACATAGGTAACCTGGATTTTGCCTCCTCCATTCCCTAAATTTGGATTTTTATTTGCGCACGCAGCAATTCTAGTTGCCAACCGTGAACTATGAAATCCCTTTTTTCGTCTTATCGAACTTCGATATGGGAAAAATGTATAACCTTCTCCGTCAATAAAACGCTATTGTTCCTGAAAGTTACTTTTTACACCTTTTACAGACTTCTCGAAGCTTACTAACTTTCTACACCTGGATCCTCGGATCTTACCTTTACACACACACACACATGCACACACACATACATATATGAATGAATGTGGGTATATATATGTAAATGGAAGTGTGTATATATATATATATATATGTGTCACTGTATATTTGTCAGTACACGTCTTCATTTTTTTATGTCTGCGCGTGTGTGTGTGTGTATGTGTGTGCGTATGTATGTGCGTGAGCGCACGTGTGCGTGTGTGTGTGCGCGCGTGAATGTATGGACGTATTCATGCTCGAATGCTTACAATGAATGAACCTCTTGTCTTTACAAAAAAAAAGTTGAGAATCTCTGGAATGTTCTGAATTGTTCTCAGAATCTCAACATAAAAGTTCTCGCTTTGTCTTCCTTCCGCGAGCTTTCAATCGGTTTATTCAACATCCCACATTCCAGTCTCTCTCTCTCTCTCTCTCTCTCTCTCTCTCTCTCTCTCTCTCTCTCTCTCTCTCTCTCTTTCTGTCTTCTTATTTGACAAAGATCAGGTTTCACGTTTCCATTCAGTTTTTTTTAATGAATTCGAGTTTTGTAATTCTCTCCCTTGCTGGTCGCGAAATGAGTTGTTGCCGTTGTTGTTGTTGTTTATTAGCTTTCAAAGAGTTGAGATATGATGGAGGGGCAGCAGCCGTGATCATCCCATCTTTTACTTTTTTCGCTTCCAAGGTTAATGTATTCCAATCAGCGTGCTCTTTCTCTCTCTCTCTCTCTCTCTCTCTCTCTCTCTCTCTCTCTCTGTCTATCTATCTATCTATCTATCTATCTATCTATCTATCTATCTATCTATCTATCTATCTATCTATCTATCTATCTATCTATCTATCTATCTCCCTTACTCAAATATCAGCAACAAAGATTTCCAGTTAAGCTATTTCAAAGTCAATCAACCTCGGATCTTTTGTTTCAATGTCACTTTTCAGTTTCTTAAATTCTGTTCCAACTGATTTCATATTTGATGTGTTGATGTAGTTTTGCATGCTCCTTATTGACATGAAAATCATTTTGGCCACAAATCAATACACAAATACTTAATAGCTTTTGAAGTTTTCAACTTTTGGGTCATTTTAGCCAATCGAAAGCTACAGACATACATATACCTGCTTCCATGGTAACAAATCAAGTGTTGGGAACTCACCTGTATATATCACGTGTGTTTACAAAAGAATGAAAACCGCGTGTTTACGAAATACTTCCTTTATTTAGTTTTTTTTTTTCTGCTCTTAAAAGTGCACAATGACTTGTTTACTCATTTTTTTCGTATTAAATGCTTATTGAATACTTAAAACTACAAAATACGTATTGTTTACACGTTTTGTTGTTGTTGTTTTTAGTTGTTTTCTGCTTATTAATTGCTTAAAACACGTGGTATCATCGCAATGTTGACTGTATTGTTTCGTCGTCTTATGATTGCAATCTCGCAACAAAATGACATCTTCCAAATCCTGTTTTCTGATTGAGTAAAATTTATCAAAGTTTTTTTTTTCTTAATGTTTCTGGAACAAGTGACTTAGGCCCTGAGATTCGGCGTGAAAAATTACATCGATACACCAACTTTGAAAAACTCCATTTTTATTTTAACATTTCAAAAATTGTAGCCAAACAGAAAAAAATCCTCAACCTCCTATATTTCTCTAAATCTATCTTCATCACCACCATTGCTTGACAACCAGTGTGGCTTTGTTTGCGTCCATGTAACTTAGCGGTTCGGCGGAAGTGTTCCATAGATTAAGTGCCAGTTAAAGAGAAATGACGACTGGGATCAATGTGTTTGATTGAAACACTGCAAGATTAATGGGATATAGAGAAAAATAGATTGTATCTCTTATTTGTATCAGTTATTAGTAATTTGAATCGACCCAGGACTTGTTTTTGTTCAAGCCTGGCACTAATTCTATCGGTCTCTTTTGCCGAAGCGCAAGGTTACAGGGACTTAAACATACCGGCCGTCAAGTTGTGGTAGGGGACAAACATAGACACAAAGGCACACTCGCACACATATTGGTTGGACTGAAGCTATAGTAGAAGACACTTGCCCAAAGCATCGTGCAGTGGGACTGAACCTGGGACTGAAGCTGGAGCCATGTGGTTGGGAAGCAAGCTTCTTACCACACAGCCACTCCTACGCCTATAAAAATAGGGTGTTATATATAAGATAAAGTCTTATGTTAAGGATGAAAGTAAAAAGAAATATCAATGAGAACTGGCAACGAATATGGCAACGATTTCAGTGTGTAAGTAGGGTTTCAGCAAGTATCAGTCCACAGCCCCCTCTTGTTCATCATGGTCTTTCTTGCAGGCAATAACAGAGGAATTTAAGATGGGTTTCAGGAGTCAGTACGGTGTCAGTAAGTCAAAGGTGAAACAGCAGCAGCAGCAACAGCATGAGCGAAAATACCTAAAGGCTCCACGAGTCTCCGGCAGGGGGTGGTGGCGACCCCTGTTGTACTCTTCCGCCCCAACTTTCTCTCGCTCTTTCTTCCTGTCTCTTGTCCCCGACTTCCTACGCAACCGCTGAGCCTGGATGCGCATTCATCCATCCGTCGATGCTCTCGGTGTCGGGGGTTGACCTGCTTTCTCTTCTGCGGGTCTTACGAATAGCAAAGGACCACGTTTCGGACTTCTCCCATTCTGGGACGAAGACCGCTTCGCTCAACAAACAAACAAACAAACAAACAAACGAGCAGCAGCAGCAATAACAAGAACGTAAACAAAAACAACTACAACAACAAAAGCAACAGCTGTAACAACAACAATTAAAAGTGGGCAGTTATTAAAGATAATTTTTACATGTTTAATTTTATTTTTCTAACGAAGGGAATGAAACTGAGGGATGAAACAGACAGAGTGAGAGAGTGAGAAAGACAGATATATATATATATATATAGAGAGAGAGAGAAGAGAGAAGTTGAAAGAAAGAAAGGAAAGAAGGAAGGAAGGAAGGAAAAGAAAGATGATAGAAACTGGATCTAATTAGGTTAAAGACTAACCGAAAGTGTGTATATGTGTATGTATGTACATGCATGCATACTAGATAAATATTACATATATATGTATATGTGTATATATATATATTCGGTGCGAATATATATATATATATATATATATATATATATATATATAATATATATATATATATTTTAATCCAAACGGAAAC
>NW_021825277.1:0-9251 GCF_006345805.1 Octopus sinensis | reverse complement strand
CCCCCATATGCTCACATTTAGGGACCTCCCAAAATTGCATAATATCTTACGTAATTTATTGCATAATGTCAAATATCCCATTTTTGAACATTTAGGGACCTCCCAAAATTGCATAATAAATAACGTAATTAATTGCATAATCTCAAGGCACCCCATAATCGACACTTTAGGGACTCCAAAAATTTCACATAATCTCAAATACCTGCGTTGCTCATATCTAGGAGCTCCCAAAATGTGAAATATATATTACGAATCTATTGCATAATCTCAAGAGTACCCCATAATCGAAGATTAGAGACCTCCCAAAATGCATAATGTATTACGTAATTTATCTGCATAATCTTACATATGCTCACATTAGGGAGCTCCCAAAATTGCAAATATATTACCTAATTAATACATAATCTTAAAGTACCCCCATTTCGAACAGTTAGGGACCTCCCAAAATTGCATAATAAGATATTACGTAATTTATTGCATAATCTCAAGTACCCCCATTTTCGAACAGTTAGGGACCTCCAAAATTGCATAATATATTACGTAATCTATTGCATAATCTCAAGTACCCCCATATTGCTCACATTAGGGAACTCCCAAAATTGCATAATATTTACGTAATATTGCATAATGTCAAGTATCCCCATATTCGAACATTTAGGGACCTCCAAAATTGCATAATATATTACGTAATTTATTGCATAATCTCAAGTACCCCCATCTTCGAACATTTAGGGACCTCCCAAAATTGCATAATATATTACGTAATTTATTGCATAATCTCAAGTAACCCCCATATTCGAACATTTAGGGACCTCCTAAAATTTGCATATATATATTACGTAATTTATTGCATAACTCAAGTACCACATATCAAACATTTAGGGACCTCCCAAAATTGCATAATATATTACGTAATTTATTGTATAATCTCAACAAGTACCCCATATCGAACAGTTAGGGACCTCCCAAAATTGCATAATATATTACGTAATTTATTGCATAATCTCAGTACCCCCATATTCAAACATTTAGGGACCTCCCAAAATTGCATAATATATTACTAATTTATTGTATAATCTCAACAAGTACCCCCATATTCGAACAGTTAGGGACCTCCCAAAATTGCATAATATATTACGTAATTTATTGCATAATCTCAAGTACCCCACATTATTGAACAGGTAGGGACCTCCCAAAACTTCATAATATATTACGTATTTATTGCATAATTCAAGTCCCCCATATTCGAAAATTTAGGGACCTCCCAAAATTGCATAATATATTACGTAATTTATTGCATAATCTCAAGTACCACATATTCGAACATTTAGGGACCTCCCAAAATTGCATAATATATTACGTAATTTATTGCATAATCTCAAGTACCCCCATATTCGAAACATTTAGGGACCTCCCAAATTTGCATAATATATTACGTAATTTATTGCATAATCTCAAGTACCCCCATATTCGAACATTTAGGGACCTCCAAAATTGTCATATATTACGTAATTATTGCATAATCTCAAGTACCCCCATATTCGAACATTTAGTGACCTCCTAAAATTGCATAATATATTACGTAATTTATTGCATAATCTCAAGTACCCCCATAATCGAACATTTATGGACCTCCCAAAATAGTGCATAATCTCAAGTACCCCCATATGCTCACATTTAGGGACCTTCCAAAATTACATAATATATTACGTAATTTATTGCATAATCTCAAGTACCCCCATATTCGAACATTTAAGGACCTCCCAAAATTGCATAATATATTACGTAATTTATTGCATAATCTCAAGTACCCCCATATTCGAACATTTAGGGACCTCCCAAAATTGCATAATATATTACGTATATTATTGCATAATCTCAACGTACCCCCATATATGCTCACATTTAGGGACTCCCAAAATTGCATAATATCTTACGTACTTTATTGCATAATGTCAAGTATCCCCATATCGAAACATTTAGGGACCTCCCAAAATTGCATAATATATAACGTAATTTAATTGATAATCTCAAGTACCCCCCATATGCTCACATTAGGGACCTCCCAAAATTGCATAATATCTTACGTAATTTATTGCATAATCTCAAATATCCCCATTTTTGAACATTTAGGGACCTCCCAAAAATTGCATAATAAATACGTAATTATTGCATATCTCTTTCTTCAAGTACCCCCATAATCGAACATTTAGGGACCTCCCAAAATTGTGCATAATCTCAAATACCTGCGTATGCTCATATCTAGGGAGCTCCCAAAATTGCATAATATATTACGTAATCTATTGCATAATCTCAAGTACCCCCATAATCGAAGATTTAGAGACCTCCCAAAATTGCATAATGTATTACGTAATTTATTGCATAATCTTACATATGCTCACATCTAGGGAGCTCCCAAAATTGCATAAAATATTACGTAATTTATTGCATAATCTCAAGTATCCCCATATGCTCAAATTTAGGGAGCTCCCAAAATTGCATAATATATTACCTAATTTAATACATAATCTCAAGTACCCCCATTTTCGAACAGTTAGGGACCTCCCAAAATTGCATAAGATATTACGTAATTTATTGCATAATCTCAAGTACCCCCATTTTCGAACAGTTAGGGACCTCCCAAAATTGCATAATATATTACGTAATTTATTGCATAATCTCAAGTACCCCCATATGCTCACATTTAGGGACCTCCCAAAATTGCATAATATATTACGTAATTTATTGCATAATCTCAAGTACCCCCATATTCGAACATTTAGGGACCTCCCAAAATTGCATAATATATTACGTAATTTATTGCATAATCTCAAGTACCCATATTCGAACATTTAGGGACCTCCCAAAATTGCATAATATATTACGTAATTATTGCATAATCTCAGTACTCCCCATATTCGAACAGTTAGGGACCTTCAAAATTGCATAATATATACGTAATTTATTGCATAATCTCAAGTACCCCATATTCGAACAGTTAGGGACCTCCCAAAATTGCATAATATATTACGTAATTTATTGCATAATCTCAAGTACCCCCATATTCGAACAGTTAGGGACCTCCCAAAATTGCATAATATATTACGTAATTTATTGCATAATCTCAAGTACCCCCATATTCGAACATTTAGGGACCTCCCAAAATTGCATAATATATTACGTAATTAATTGCATAATCTCAAGTACCCCCATATGCTCACATTTAGGGACCTCCCAAAATTGCATAATATCTTACGTAATTTATTGCATAATGTCAAATATCCCCATTTTTGAACATTTAGGGACCTCCCAAAATTGCATAATATATAACGTAATTAATTGCATAATCTCAAGTACCCCCATAATCGAACATTTAGGGACCTCCCAAAATTGTGCATAATCTCAAATACCTGCGTATGGTCATATCTAGGGAGCCCAAAATTGCATAATATATTACGTAATCTATTGCATAATCTCAAGTACCCCCATAATCGAAGATTTAGAGACCTCCCAAAATTGCATAATGTATTACGTAATTTATTGCATAATCTTACATATGCTCACATCTAGGGAGCTCCCAAAATTGCATAAAATTTACGTAATTTATTGCAAATCTCAAGTATCCCCATTTTCGAACAGTTAGGGACCTCCCAAAATTGCATAAGACTTATTACGTAATTTATTGCATAATCTCAAGTACCCCCATTCGAACAGTTAGGGACCTCCCAAAATTGCATAATATATACGTAATCTATTGCATAATCTAAGTACCCCCATATGCTCACATTTAGGGACCCTCCCAAAATTGCATAATATCTTACGTAATTTATTGCATATGTCAAGTATCCCATATTCGAACATTTAGGGACCTCCCAAAACTTGCATAATATATTACGTAATTATTGCATAATCTCAAGTACCCACATATTCGAACATTTAGGGACCTCTCAAAATTGCATAATATATTACGTAATTTATTGCATAATCTCAAGTACCCCCATATTCGAACATTTAGGGACCTCCTAAAATTGCATAATATATTACGTAATTTATTGCATAATCTCAAGTACCCCCATTTTCGAACAGTTAGGGACCTCCCAAAATTGCATCATATATTACGTAATTTATTGCATAATCTCAAGTACCCCCATATTCGAACATTTAGGGACCTCCCAAAATTGCATAATATATTACCTAATTTAATACATAATCTCAAGTACCCCCATTTTCGAACAGTTAGGGACCTCCCAAAATTGCATAATATATTACGTAATTTATTGCATAATCTCAAGTACCCCCATATTCGAACAGTTAGGGACCTCCCAAAATTGCATAATATATTACGTAATTTATTGTATAATCTCAAGTACCCCCATATTCAAACATTTAGGGACCTCCCAAAATTGCATAATATATTACGTAATTTATTGTATAATCTCAACAAGTACCCCCATATTCGAACAGTTAGGGACCTCCCAAAATTGCATAATATATTACGTAATTTATTGCATAATCTCAAGTACCCCCATATTCGAACAGTTAGGAACCTCCCAAAATTGCATAATATATTACGTAATTTATTGCATAATCTCAAGTACCCCCATATTCCAACAGTTAGGGACCTCCCAAAACTTCATAATATATTACGTAATTTATTGCATAATCTCAAGTACCCCCATATGCTCACATTTAGGGACCTCCCAAAATTGCATAATATATTACGTAATTTATTGCATAATCTCAAGTACCCCCATATTCGAACATTTAGTGACCTCCTAAAATTGCATAATATATTACGTAATTTATTGCATAATCTCAAGTACCCCCATAATCGAACATTTATGGACCTCCCAAAATAGTGCATAATCTCAAGTACCCCCATATGCTCACATTTAGGGACCTTCCAAAATTACATAATATATTACGTAATTTATTGCATAATCTCAAGTACCCCCATATTCGAACATTTAAGGACCTCCCAAAATTGCATAATATATTACGTAATTTATTGCATAATCTCAAGTACCCCCATATTCGAACATTTAAGGACCTCCCAAAATTGCATAATATATTACGTAATTTATTGCATAATCTCAAGTACCCCCATATGCTCACATTTAGGGACCTCCCAAAATTGCATAATATCTTACGTAATTTATTGCATAATGTCAAGTATCCCCATATTCGAACATTTAGGGACCTCCCAAAATTGCATAATATATAACGTAATTAATTGCATAATCTCAAGTACCCCCATATGCTCACATTTAGGGACCTCCCAAAATTGCATAATATCTTACGTAATTTATTGCATAATGTCAAATATCCCCATTTTTGAACATTTAGTGACCTCCCAAAATTGCATAATAAATAACGTAATTAATTGCATAATCTCAAGTACCCCCATAATCGAACATTTAGGGACCTCCCAAAATTGTGCATAATCTCAAATACCTGCGTATGCTCATATCTAGGGAGCTCCCAAAATTGCATAATATATTACGTAATCTATTGCATAATCTCAAGTACCCCCATAATCGAAGATTTAGAGACCTCCCAAAATTGCATAATGTATTACGTAATTTATTGCATAATCTTACATATGCTCAAATTTAGGGAGCTCCCAAAATTGCATAATATATTACCTAATTTAATACATAATCTCAAGTACCCCCATTTTCGAACAGTTAGGGACCTCCCAAAATTGCATAAGATATTACGTAATTTATTGCATAATCTCAAGTACCCCCATTTTCGAACAGTTAGGGACCTCCCAAAATTGCATAATATATTACGTAATCTATTGCATAATCTCAAGTACCCCCATATGCTCACATTAGGATCTATAGCGTCTTTGTGGTTGTCCCCCTCCCAACATATCGGGACCTCCCAAATTGCATAATATATTACGTAATTTATTGCATAATGTCAAGTATCCCCATATTCGAACATTTAGGGACCTCCCAAAATTTCATAATATATTACGTAATTTATTGCATAATCTCAAGTACCCACATATTCGAACATTTAGGGACCTCCCAAAATTGCATAATATATTACGTAATTTATTGCATAATCTCAAGTACCCCCATATTCGAACAGTTAGGGACCTCTCAAAATTGCATAATATATTACGTAATTTATTGCATAATCTCAAGTACCCCCATATTCGAACAGTTAGGAACCTCCCAAAATTGCATAATATATTACGTAATTTATTGCATAATCTCAAGTACCCCCATATTCGAACAGTTAGGGACCTCCCAAAACTTTATAATATATTACGTAATTTATTGCATAATCTCAAGTACCCCCATATTCGAACATTTAGGGACCTCCCAAAATTGCATAATATATAACGTAATTAATTGCATAATCTCAAGTACCCCCATATGCTCACATTTAGGGACCTCCCAAAATTGCATAATATCTTACGTAATTTATTGCATAATGTCAAATATCCCCATTTTTGAACATTTAGTGACCTCCCAAAATTGCATAATAAATAACGTAATTAATTGCATAATCTCAAGTATCCCATAATCGAACATTTAGGGACCTCCCAAAATTGTGCATAAGCTCAAATACCTGCGTATGCTCATATCTAGGGAGCTCCCAAAATTGCATAATATATTACGTAATCTATTGCATAATCTCAAGTACCCCCATAATCGAAGATTTAGAGACCTCCCAAAATTGCATAATGTATTACGTAATTTATTGCATAATCTTACATATGCTCACATCTAGGGAGCTCCCAAAATTGCATAAAATATTACGTAATTTATTGCATAATCTCAAGTATCCCCATTTTCGAACAGTTAGGGACCTCCCAAAATTGCATAAGATATTACGTAATTTATTGCATAATCTCAAGTACCCCCATTTTCGAACAGTTAGGGACCTCCCAAAATTGCATAATATATTACGTAATCTATTGCATAATCTCAAGTACCCCCATATGCTCACATTTAGGGACCTCCCAAAATTGCATAATATCTTACGTAATTTATTGCATAATGTCAAGTATCCCCATATTCGAACATTTAGGGACCTCCCAAAATTGCATAATATATTACGTAATTTATTGCATAATCTCAAGTACCCACATATTCGAACATTTAGGGACCTCCCAAAATTGCATAATATATTACGTAATTTATTGCATAATCTCAAGTACCCCCATATTCGAACATTTAGGGACCTCCTAAAATTGCATAATATATTACGTAATTTATTGCATAATCTCAAGTACCCCCATATTCGAACAGTTAGGGACCTCCCCTTCAATTGCATCATATATTACGTAATTTATTGCATAATCTCAGAGTACCCCCATATTCGAACATTTAGGGACCCTCCCAAAATGCATAATATATACCTAATTTAATTACATAATCTCAAGTACCCCCATTTCGAACAGTTAGGGACCCACCCAACAATCCCAATCCATAAATCCCAAATATGCAGATATATTACGTAATTTATTGCATAATCTCAAGTACCCCCATATTCGAACAGTAGGGACCACCTCCCAAAAATTGGCATAATATATTACGTAATTTATTGCTATAATCTCAAGTACCCCCATATTCCAAACATTTAGGGACCTCCCAAAAATTGATAATATATTTACGTCATTTATTGTATAATTCAACAAGTACCCCCATATTCGAACATTAGGGACCTCCCAAAATTGCATAATATATTACGTACTAATTTATTGCATAATCTCAAGTACCCCATATTCGAACAGTTAGGGAACCTCCCAAAATGCATATATATTACGTAATTTATTGCATAATCTCAAGTACCCCCAATTCCAACAGTTAGGGACCTCCCAAAACTTCTGCATAATATATTACGTAATTTATTGCATAATCTCAAGTACCCCCATATGCTCACATTTAGGGACCTCCCAAAATTGCATAATATATTACGTAATTTATTGAATAATCTCAAGTACCCCCCATATTCGAACATTAGTGACCTCCTAAAATTGTAAAATATTACGTAATTTATTGCATAATCTCAAGTACCCCATAATCGAACATTATGGACCTCCCAAAATAGTGCATAATCTCAAGTACCCCCATATGCTCACATTTAGGACCTTCCTTCCTTTAGGTAAATTACATAATATATTACGTAATTTATTGCATAATCTCTCAAGTACGTCCGCCCATATTCGAAACATTTTAAAGGACCTCCCAAAATTGCATAATATATTACGTAATTTATTGCATAATCTCAAGTACCCCCATATTCGAACATTTAAGGACCTCCCAAAATGCATAATATATTACGTATATTGATTTGCATAATCTCAATAGCCCCCATATGCTCACATTAGATGCCAGGACCCTATCCCAAAATTGCATAATATCTACGTAATTTATTGCATAATGTCAAGTATCCCATATCGATAACATTTTAGGGACCTCCCCCCAAATTGATAAATCTATAACGTAATTAATTGTAATCATCTCAAGTACCCCCATATGCTCACATTTAGGGACCTCCCAAAATTGCATAATATCTTACGTAATTTATGCATAATGTCAAATATCCCCATTTTTGAACATTAGTGGACCTCCCAAAATTGCATAATAAAAACGTAATTAATTGCATAATCTCAAGTACCCGTCATGCGAACATTTAGGGACCTCCCAAATTGGCATTAATCTCAAATACCATAATCTCAAGTACCCGTCCATAATTTAATCGTAAGCATGAGTATGAAGGGACCTCCCAAAATTGCATAATGTATTACGGTAATTTATTGCATAATCTTACATATGCTCAAATTAGGGAGCTCCCAAAATTGCATAATATATTACCTAATTTAATACATAATCTCAAGTACCCCCATTTTCGAACAGTTAGGGACCTCCCAAAATTGCATAAGATATTACGTAATTTATTGCATAATCTCAAGTACCCCCATTTTCGAACAGTTAGGGACCTCCCAAAATTGCATAATATATTACGTAATCTATTGCATAATCTCAAGTACCCCCATATGCTCACATTTAGGGACCTCCCAAAATTGCATAATATCTTACGTAATTTATTGCATAATGTCAAGTATCCCCATATTCGAACATTTAGGGACCTCCCAAAATTTCATAATATATTACGTAATTTATTGCATAATCTCAAGTACCCACATATTCGAACATTTAGGGACCTCCCAAAATTGCATAATATATTACGTAATTTATTGCATAATCTCAAGTACCCCCATATTC
>NW_021825276.1:7500-10000 GCF_006345805.1 Octopus sinensis | reverse complement strand
GAAGACTGGGGTGGATTGTTTCTGGTGTTGTTTTCTTTTAATTATTATTTCAATTTTGTAAAAGTTTCGCTTTTGAAAATAAAAGGACTTTTCTTCTAGCTCACTGCACTTCAATGGAACTGTTGTTTGGTAATATATTTTTGCTTCTCCGGGTGGTTCTTGGGGTGGTCTGCAATGTTTGGTAAAATATTTCTTCTTCTGGCTCTTGGGGTGAGTTACAGTTATTTGGTAGAATATCTCGGCTTTTCATTCTCGTTCTTCGGGTGGGTTGCAGCACATTGGTGCCATAGAACGCCTTCTCTTGGTGCTTCTTGTGGGTAGGTTACAGAAAGCAACACCATCTTGGCTTCATACGAAGACACTTATAAATGAGTAAAAATAGACTTAAATTTTATTTTCTTTCTTTTTCAGTAGTAGAATCTAAGATTTTCTATTTTCGGTTTAAGGTCACAGAATTTGTCTTTTCGTTATTGTTTTTTTTTTCTATCACTTTTGTTGCTTAAATGTTAAAATATCAAAATCCTGGGTTTCAATTATTGAGTCAAAAACGCTTTAGTCCACACATTTCCATTATATATTAGAGACACCCTAGTGAGTTACATCTGGAAGTTGCTTAGTTTAGATGGAGTTAAAAGTATTACAGGTCCTGACTGTGTAAATTATGAATCACAGGACGAGACAGACAGAAAACTAATTATGAAAAATTAAGAAAAACTGATTACGTTTTAGTTTAATATATCGCAGTTTGGGGAGAGGAACTTAACCAAAGGAACACGGAGCGATATCAAGCAATGGTAATAGACAAAATCTTAATTTCTATTTTATTTTTACAGCTAATATGACTCAGTGTTCGGTACCCCCATTAATTGTCTGTGTCCTGTAAGGAAAGAAAAACTCCTTACAAGGCCGCCGACAGATTTATCCAGTTTCGAATTTTAATAGCAACTAACTTAAACCAATCAATCCACTTCAAAAAGGAGTATTAATTTCATTAATCGCAACTAAACGATTATTGCAAATAAATTAAAGTTTTCATAAATCACTACTTGTCACAAATCATTATCAAGACAAATGATTAATCATAATAAAGAATTCACTGGAATTCGTTACTTCTAATTAATCGTAACTTCTAACATATATATTTATTTACACTTTATAAATCATTAATCATAATAACCTATTATTTCTAATAAAAAATTTACACCCATTAAATCATCACTCCGAATAAATCGTTACTCTCTAATAGACTATTAATTACAATAAAACATTTTTGTCAAAAAAATTATTACATTCAACAAAGCATTATTCATAATAAAGCAATATTCCCAATAAACCGTAACTCCTAGTTAATCATTACTATCAATAGACCATTATTTCTAATAAATCATTACTCTTAAATCATTAACCCCGATAAACAGTAAAGCAATGCACCATTATTCACGATAATCATTAATCACAGTAAATCATTACTCCCAACAGAGAATTGATCCTAATATATCATAACTCATACTAAATCGTTTCCCACCATAAATCATTACTCACTGAAAAGCAACACTCCCGACAAACATTAGTTCTAATATTAATTCTTTCTGCAATAGGCACGAGGCCTGAAACTTTGTCGATGTAATCGACACCAATACACAACTGGTACTTAATTTATCGACCCCCGAAAGGATGAAAAGTAAAGTCGACGTCGGCGGAATTTGAACTCAGAACGTAAAGACGGGCAAAATACTGCGAAGCATTTTGCTCGGCGTGCTAACGATTCTGCCAACTCACTGCCTCAGTAATAATAATAGTAATATTTAATAATAATAATAATAATAATAATAATAATAATAATAATAATAATAATAAAATGATAATAATAATAATGGGGGGAGATCATACATGTGTTGAGAGGGATTCTTTGGGGTTTGAATAATTCCTCTGGAAACATGGGTGGTTCTTTCAACATCCTAAAACAACCCTTATTCAGGGACCTTTTGAGCGGGATGGGCTACTCAACCTGAAGAAAATTCTAAATGGGCCCCACCTGCGAGGTCATGTGCTGTTTATTTTGATATGAGATCACCATGTTGCGCACATATGGTTGTGGTGCATGTGCCTAGGGTACCCTTATCAGACGGGTAGTCATGATGGGTATACTGCGCTTCGTATATTTTACCCCAGTGCCACTTTGATGGCATGCACTGCTCTCTCACTCAATAATAATAATAATAATAATAATAATAATAATAATAATAATAATAATAATAATAATGATAATAATAATAATAATAATAGATGACAACGTGTCTCTAAAAGAAATGGAGAAACTCTCAAAATACAAAGACCTGGAATAGAGGTAACTAGAATGTGGAATCTGAAAACAGAAACAATTCTATCCATAGTAGGTGCATTAGGCATGATAAAAAAATATTCAGACAAATACATAACAAAAACACCAGGACTTACAAACACATATAACATACAGAAAATTGCACTACTAGGCACTGCC
>NW_021825276.1:0-2500 GCF_006345805.1 Octopus sinensis | reverse complement strand
CATTCTTCCAACATCAAAAGGGACGGCTCCGGTCATAAAGCATCCGAATTTATTTGGAAGAAAAAAACATTTCGTGTTTCTTCTTTTTTTTTCTCTCTCTTCTTTATAATTTTCAGTTTAAGGCAGCAAATATTCGTCCGTTTCTTATGTGGAAACTACAAAGGAATGTTTGTTTGAGCCAAAATAATTAGAAATTGGAGTGAAATAATTAATCGTAATGATTTGTTACTGCGTGCCTCGTTACTTTGCGCAGTACGCATGGCTATGTGTGTGTGCGCATGCGTGTGCATGATGTGTGTGTGTGTGTGTGTGTGTGCATACATACATACATACATACAAACATACATATATATATATATAAATATATATATAAATATATATATAAATATATATATATGTGTGTGTGTGTGTGTGTGTGTGTGTGTAGGCGAGCTGGCAGAATCGTTAGCATGCTGGTGAAATGCTTAGCGGTATTTCGTCTGCCGCTACGTTCTGAGTTCAAATTCCGCCGAGGTCCCACTTGCCTTCATCCTTCGGGGGTCGATAATTAAGTACCAGTTATGCACTGGAGTCGATGTAATCGACTTAATCCTTTGTCTGTCCTTTTTGTCTTCTCTGTGTGTAGCCCCTTGTGGGTAGTAAAGAAAATTATATATATTTATATATACATATACACACACACACACACACGCGCGCACACATACGTTAGATAGCCTCATGAAATCATACACACGTCTGCATACGCGTACATACACGCATAAACACAGACTACACATGCACACATTATCTTCATACACACACAAGTGCTCGATCACACACACACATGCATGCACACACGCATACATATATACGCATCCATACCCCCATATACACATGCACACCTTCATATACAAGTCCGTCCTTGCTACCCACGCTTCAAGTCCCAACTTCGTCTTCCAACCATCCCAGCTTGCCCTCACCCTTTAATTAAGATACGTTTCTTACTTTCCCTTCATCTGTTTTCTATCCTTTCTGTAGAAGAACGCAGGATCGAAACTTTAAAGAATTCCTCCAATTTTCCTGAGCGAAAACCTAATACAACCTACTTTTTTCTTCCTTTTTTTTTTGTTTTGTTCTTTTACTTCGCTTTTGTATTTTTCATTTATTTATTTTTGGATTATCCTTTAAGAATATTGTTCCATACTAGCGGTATCGCCCGGCGTTGCTTGGGTTTGTTTCAACCCTTTAGAATTAGAAATTTTGAAAAGTTAAAATTTTGCATTATGTAGCTTGTTATTCTCTTTAAGTGAACATTTTTCTGGTTGAAATACACCGAAAAATGGCGACACAGCAGACAAAAGATCGTAAAAAAAATAGGGATTTTCATAGAAAAAAGCACCTTTTTGATGTAAATAATTTTTGGTGTTAACATGGTCCGATTTGAATTTGTTTCTTCTACGGAAGGAAGAGCAAACCTTCTTCTATCATACTCTCAATTTTGGTCAACTTGCGCCGCAGGGTTCAGAAGAGATAGTGTTAGTTGAAGGCTACCAAACCTGCCATACACTGAAGACAGATTCAGCTTTATATATAGAGAGATTATTACTTCAAAGTTTTGGCCTATTAAACCATCATCGAATCGTCCGGTTATGGGTGTTTGCAGGCAGAGACTTCGAGGTCACTATCAATACTATTCGTGTTAAAGAACACTAAATCTGTACTCTACCAAATGGATTGAGTAATCCTTCAGATTACTGTAAGATTATTTTTAGTATAACACAAAAACAAACATTGATATATGTCTGTGCGTGTGGGTGTATATACTTCTATGTACATATTTATGTATACATGTGTGTTTGTGTGTGCGTTTACGAACACATATACGAGTGTATGTGTGTATATTTATATATATAGTGTGTGTTTTAGTGTATCTGTGGCCATGTGTGTGTGTGTGTGTGTGTGTGAAATGCAAACAGGTCCGCGACTCAAATCCTTGGTTTCATTTCAAAAATGAATAGAAATACGTTTTTTGTTAACAATAACAGGGTGGTACCATCACACCGGAAGTCGTACCTTTATACCGGATGTGGACAGAGATGGACCGAGGAAAGTGGATATTCTTACACTCTTCACATAGGCTTTGAATGCATTGTATATCTATATATATAGATAATCGATATATATATATAGATATATATATATAATATATATATTATATATTATATATATTATATATATATATATAGTGTGTGTGTGTGTATGTTATGTATATGAACGTATGATGCAACATATATACATATATGCATATATATATGTACACAAATATATATATATATAATATATATATATGTGTGTATGTGTGTGTAGGTATATTTGTACATGTATGTATAGATCTGTGTACACATATTTATATGTACAGATATATATATAAGCATATGTACATATATGCATGTATACATGCATATGTGTATGTGTGTGTGTATGTATCTACACACACACGCGCGCGCGCACACATGCTCAC
>NW_021825275.1:0-16009 GCF_006345805.1 Octopus sinensis | reverse complement strand
AGTGACACTGGGCTAAAATGTACGAAGCCCAATATATCCATAATGATTACCCGTCTGATATGGGTACACTAGGCACATGCATCACAACCATATGTGCGCAACATAGTGATCTCATATCAAGATAAGCAGCACATGAACTTGCAGGTGGGGCCCAGTTAGGATTTTCTTCTGGTCGAGTAACCTATCCCGCTCAAAAGGTCCCTGAATAAGGGTTGTTTAAGGATGAAATTGACCATACATTTTTTTCTTTACACACCTATTTTCAGTTTCATTCGTTTTCAATTTCTTGTATAGCGCTTTCATCCTACACAAGCCTGACCTTCTTACTTCTAGTAATAGCAGTTCTGTGGTATTTTTAACATACTATGCTATGTTGTTTTCTTCTGCACTAATGCTGTGTTCGCATCCAAGAAATCCTCTTCCCCTCTTTTTCTTGGTACATACTGTCTCTCTGTGTCACTTTTTTGGGTAGAGTGACCCGTTTCTCGTTAGCAACTTCCTTGTCTTTCTGTCTAAGCTGTTTAGTTCGTCTACTGTCCATGCGATTACCCCTGCTCCATATCTAAGGAGTGAAACCGCTCAGGTGTTGATAGCTTCGATCTTATTCCGTCCGTTTAATTTCGACTTAAGTATCAATCTGAGTATGCGCAAATACTCAACGTTAATTTTTTCTGTCATTCCTTTCTCCATCAATTTACCCATTTCCAAAATCCCCAAGTACTTATTGCCCGTCTCTTCTATCTGATTCATAATTTCCCCCGGCGGTATCGTTAGCCCGTCCCTACATTTGATTTTGCCTCTCTTCAAGACTTACACACCACACTTTCTCAGTCCGAACCCCATTCCGATATCAGCACTGAAGGTATACACCGTATCAACGAGGGAACTGACTTGGCCTCATCTTTACCATAAAGTTTGAGCTCATCCATGAATAACAAATGGTGGCCTTTTTGTTGGCGGCTTTTGCTTTCCTCAGAATCAGTGTTAGTGGTATCAAGCACAGTACACAGATCTGTGGGTACAGCCAGTCCCCTTGGAAGATGCCCCTCTTAATTTCTACTGTCCTTAAACTTCCGTATGCTGTCAGATACGTCCTTCAATTCACCATACTTTTCCAAGCAATCACTCAACATTCGATGCTATACTAAATAGGTACATACACTCCATAATCCAAGAATGTGGGATCATATCGTAAGCCTTACGATAATCGATCCATGACGTGGCTAAGTTAGTTTTCTTCCTCTTGTAGTCCCTAAATACAGTTTTGTGTATCAGGAGTTGATCTTTGGTATCTCTGTACTTACGCTTGCAACCCTTCTGCTCATGTGGCAGGGCACTATTTTTTTTCCATATGTTCGTACATTGACTCTGCGAGTATTCCAATCAATAACTTCCACATAAGTGGCAACAGGATATCGGCCTGAAATTGTCTACCGTATTGCCTTTTTCGATGTTTTTCAGGCACAGCACTGTTCTACCCAGTGTCGACAACTCTGGTGTTCCTTGGTCGGCGTTTAACAAAATGTTGAGTTACGTAGCTATTCGTACATGACATTCACCAAATCTTTTGATCCATTAGCCTTGAACTCCATCTCGTTCCGGAGCCTTCCAGTTGCTCATTTTTAGCTGATTTCCTTCACTTCCCTAACTGAAATGACTAGGTCTGCTTGTTTTGGACAGACTACTGTTTGTTTCAGTTTTTGCAACCATTCAGCATCCTTCTTGTGATCCTTGTCTTTGCTCCAGATGTCACTCCAAAATCTTTGACTTTCGATGTTATATGGTAGCAAATTTTCATCTGTACACCCTCCATTTATTTCTTTATAGAATCTCTTCTGATCTACTCTGAATAACCTATTCTGCTGGTAACCCTTTATTCTTTGGTCGTATCTTACCATCTTTGCCTTCTTTGCAACGAGGCGCTGTCTCAGTTCTTTCATTACCACTTTCAGGCCCTTTCTTTCAATATTATACTTTCTTTTCAGCGCCCTGTATTTTTGTTCGCTTTTAAGCTCCCCTTTCTTTTTTCGGTCTAACACAGAGATTTCCTTCGAGGACATGTCTAACTCTACCTGGATTCTTCTTTACCACGATGGATCTTTTCTTTTGTCACTCCTATTATGTTTCTTTTTCTTGACATCAACACCCACTTTTCCTGCTACAACATTGACATTTTTCGTTTCTTTGTTCAATTTCCATTGATCAACCTTTTTAAGGTTGCAAATAATGTCGCTATCATTCTCCTGTAGTCTTGCCTTTATTCTGTACTAGATTGCCTTTTGTTCATCTGTCATGTTGCCATTAGTTTCATTATCTTCTTTTAGATCATCTATATGTCTCCCATGAAGTAAACTACCACTGCTCCTTTCCTGTGCTATATGATTACTCTTATTAGGAAGAACTGTATTTTCATTATCTATGCTTCTATTTTCCGTGACCCGTATTTTGATAACTTTGAGCTCCACTTTTTTGAATCAACAATTGTTTCTTATAGTCTCTGTTCCGTGAGTTGAAACAATCACTTTTCTCTCCAATGACCATACATACATTGTCGGTAACCCCTAATTTGAGCATCATTTTCATCTACCGGGCTGCTCAGGTTGTAACACTCAATGACAACAGTATTCATTTGCTTACTCTATCTATGCCGTGTGTTGTGGTCCCTTTCTGGATATCGACATTGCTGGGAACGGACCAGAATCTATGAGCCTACCGGGTGTAACATTATCACCATCATGCGCAATTACCAGTGTTTTTGTTGTAACACCATCACTAGATGTATCATTAATCAGACCACGAGGAGGCTCCACCCGTTTCCTTTCATTATTATTATTATTATTATTATTATTATTATTATTATTATTATTATTATTATTATTATTATTATTATTATTATTATTATTATCATTATTATTATATTATTATTATATTATCATTATTAATATTATTATTATCATCATCATTCAGTAGTTTCATTTTATAACGTGCTTTCACTTCACTACCGGGCGCAGCTCTGTGTGCCTTGGGTATGTGCTGTGATTTGTTGTGATGCTCTGATGGTTACTGTATTGAAAGTGTTCTGCGTAGGATGTGTGCAGTGCTAGTAGTGCAATTTTCTGTATGTTATATGTGTTTGTAAGTCCTGGTGTTTTTGTTATGTATTTGTCTGAATATTTTTTTTTATCATGCCTAATGCACCTACTATGATAGGAATTGTTTCTGATTTTAGATTCCACATTCTGGTTACCTCTATTTCCGGTCTTTGTATTTTGAAAGTTTCTCCATTTCTTTTAGAGACACGTTGTCATCTGCTTGTATTGATACATCAGTTAGAAAGCATTTTTTTTCCTTCATGATCTCTGACAACTATATCTGGCCTATATGGCCTTAATTTCTCTATCTGTGTGTATTGGTATATCCCAGAGTATGGTTGTTTTCTCGTTTTCTGTGACCTTTTCTGGTGTGTGCCTATACGATCTTTTTTCTGTTGTTATTCCATAATGTTGGCATAGCTTCCAGCGCATGTAGGTCCCAAATCTGTCGTGTCTGTGAATATATTCCTTCTTAGCCAGGACTGGGCAGCCAGAGATAATATGATTTATTGTTTCTTGTCCATCTCATATTCTACAGTTACTTGTTACATTTCTTTTCATTACATGTTTTTGGTAATTTCTGGGAGGCTTTGGTCTTCTTGTGCTGCAATTAAAAATCGACCCGTCTCTGCTTTGAGTCCTGAGCTTCTCAACCATTGCTGGGATTTTTCTTTGTCTATTTCTTTTGCATTTAGTTTAGTCCAGTACTTGCCATGAACGGGCTTTTCTTGCCATCGCTTTATCATGGTCCGTTGCTGTTCTAGTTTTAGTTTTGATTTCATTTGCTTTATAGCTTTTGTTGTGTCTTCTTCTTCTTCTTCTTCTTCTTCTTCTTCTTCTTCTTCTTCTTCTTCTTCTTCTTCTTCTTCTTCTTCTTCTTCTTCTTCTTCTCCTTCTTCATCTTCTTCTTCTTCTTCTTCTTCTTCTTCTTCTTCTTCTCCTCCTTCTTCTTCATCTTCTCTTTCCTTCTCCTTCTTCTCTTCTTCTTCTTCTTCTTCTTCTTCTTCTTCTTCTTTTCTTCTTCTTCTTCTTCTTCATATTGTTAGTGGTATGATTTCTTGTTTGTATTTGTCAGCTTCCTTGAATACTGAGAACAATTTTTTGTTTTGCTCGTGTTTTGCCGCTATTTGTATCAGTTTTCCTTGCTTCTGAAGTAGGTATTTTTGAAGTCCTATGGTGGGTACTTTATAGTAGTTTTCCAGCTTTATAAGGCCTTACCACATCTGTATGTTGTATATATAGCCTTTCTATGTCAGATTTGGTGATGATGCATCCTAGATTCCTGTCATTATTTTTCTTGTTTTCCTATCTATTTTGGCTAGTTCATTTAACGTCCAGTTAAGGATATTGTAGATGTAACTTATAACTGGGACGGCTAAAGTGTTATATATTATCTTGTTTTTAGCATTGAGCTCTGTTTTTAGTATTGATCTAACTCGTCTATAGTATTCTTTCTTTATTTTCTCTTTCATTTATGTGTGTTGTATCTTATCTAGTTCATGAATTCTTAAATATTTGTAAGTTTGGCTTTGGTCTAATTCTCTTATTTCATTTGCTTTATCTAGTGTGATGTTGCTACTCTTAACTAGTTTTCCTCTTTTCAGGGTTACTTTGGCGCATTTTTCTAATCCAAATTTCATATCTATTTCTTTGGTAAATCCATGAACTGTCTTTAATAGTGTTTCCAGCTGTTTGTCATCATCATCATCATCATCATCATCATCACTGATATCACTGATATTACTATTTTTATGTGTAGTAGCAGCAGTTGTTGTAGCAACAGCAACAGTAGCAGGGGTGGTGTAGGGGTAAGGGTTTTTGCAAATTACCCTGTGAATATATTGTTCTGCTCTATCAGCCCGTTGAGATACTCCGAAGGCACAAGTCCCTGCACATGCAGACAATATGATCAATGGTTTCATTTTGTTGTTGACATAGTTGGGTAACTGCCGTTCTTTAATATGATGGCCTGGTAGTTTCTTGTAGGTAGGCATTGATCTTGGGCTGCTATGGTAAACACTTCTGTTTCTCATTTTAAACCAGAAGACACTAACCATTGATGAGTGAGGGCTTTCTCAACATCGACGCTAGCAGCTCTCTTAGGGTATTTGCCATTGAGAAGTTTTTCATGCCTTTATAATTAAAAGTTACTACTACTACTACTACTACTACTACTACTACTACTACTACTACTACTACTACTACTACTACTACTACTACTACTACTACTTATTGTCTTTGCCCAGCTTCTAACATTGGAGATGTACTACGGTGCCAGCTGTTCACTACCAGTGAACACCCCTTATTTTTCTAGCACCATCCGGAGTATTCGAGCGGTTCCAAGTAGTGCTGTTTTCTCGTTTTCTCCAAGTGTTCCACTCTTATTGCAACCCCTATTTGTTCCATATACTTCTCAAGATTTTACTTACTGTTCCCAGGACTTCGACAATTATTGGTACTGCCACCACCTTTTTCAGGCACCACAACTGCTTAACCACCCAAGCTAACCTGTTGTACCCATCGACTTTTATTTATTTCTTATCGCATACCTTATTGTCACATGGGCAAGCTATATCTGTGATGCAGCATCGTTTGCTTTCTTTCTCAATTAACACTATGTCTGGTTTCCTATTCTCTATTTCATGGTCACACTGGATTTTAAAATCCCATAGGATCTTTGCATCATCATTTTCGATGATGCCTTCGGGTTTATGTGCGTACCATTGTCAAGTCCATACTTGTTGCAAAGTGTCCAATGGGCAATCGTCATGACGTCTCTTATATTCTTTCTGGGTTAGTGGCGTACATTGACTGGTAATATGCCATGCAGTTTCACCATTTTGTCCACAAATTATTATTATTATTATTATTATTATTATTATATTATTATATTATTATTATTATTATTATTATTATTATTATTATTATTATTATTATTTATTTCAATCATCATCATCATTATTGAGTGAGAGAGCAGTGCATGTCATCAAAGTGACACTGGGCTAAAATATACGAAGCCCAGTATACTAATCATGACTACCCATCTGATAAGGGTACACCAGATACATGCATCACAACCATATGTGCACAACATGGTGATCTCATATCAAGATAAACAGCACATGACCTTGCAGGTGGGGTCCAGTTAGAATTTTTTTCTGGTCGAGTAACATGTTCCGCCGAAAAGGTCCCTGAATAAGGGTTGTTTAAGGATGTTGAACGAACCACCCATGTTTCCACAGGTGAATTGTCCAAACCGCCAAGAATCCTTCTCAACACATGGCTATGATGCTCCCTCACTACTTCTGCTCGTGATCAGAGATGCATATATCATCAGCCACTAAGGGACTTGCTCAACTGGTTAAGGTCAAACAACTGACAAGCAAATCTGTGTTATACAGCAAAATATTTGCAGTAGCCCATCATTTATGCCTAGACAAAACAATGTACATGATAACACTTCCAATCAGTTAAGATCAGAAGCCACGAGAGCCACTGCCTGGTACTGCATCAGGGCATTTATTATTATTATTATTATTATTATTGTTGATGTTATAATAATAATAATAATATAATAATAATAATAATAATAATAATAATAATAATAATAATAATAATAATAATACGTGCATCTCTGATCACGAGCAGAAGTAGTGGGGGAGCATCATAGCCATGTGTTGAGAGGGATTATTTGGAAACATGGGTGGTTCTTTCAACATCCTTAAACAACCCTTATTCAGGGACCTTTTGAGCGGGATGGGCTACTCGACCTGAAGAAAATTCTAACTGGGCTCCACCTGCTTGGTCATGCGCTGTTTACCTTGATATGAGATCACCATGTCGTGCACATATGGTTGTGATGCATGTGCCTGGTGTACCCTTATCAGACGGGTAGTCATGATGGGTATATTGGGCTTCGTATATTTTGCCCAGTGTCACTTTGATGGCATGCACTGCTCTCTCACTCAATAATAATAATAATAATAATAATAATAATAATAATATAATTAATAATAATAATAATAATATAATGATGATGATAATAATAATGATGATGATAATAATAATAATAGTAATAAAATAATAATAATAATAATAATAATAATAATAATAATAATAATAATAATAATAATAGTAAATATAATAGTAATACATAAAGAATAATAATAATAATAATAATAATAATAATAATAATAATGATAATAATAATAATAATAATAATTTACTTTTAATCTACATGTTTTTACATTCACTCGCTGAGGACACCCAGCATTCTAAGGCCAGTGAAGGATAGGAGTTGTTACAGTATGACTGAAAGCTTGAAGAGGGGGTAAGTGAGTGACAGGGGCAGTAGCGAAATATCTTCACGTAATATAACACAATATAACTGATTTGGTTTTTCTAAGGATGTGGGCAGTACTTGTTAGCAAACTCTTTTGGGTTTCTCTGAGACATGGTTCTCCTGGGATATTATCTAGATATTTCTAACATCCCTTTCTTATCATACCAAGTAACCCACAATAACAGGAACAGTTCTCGCTTTGAGATGCCACATCTTTTGTATTTCAATGACTGAAAGCTTGGTATGGGTAAGCGGTAGGGACAATAACGAAATATCTTCATATAATATAACATAGACGTTTAAATTGATATGTGGGGAGTATTTGTTAGCAAAATCTTTTGGATTTCTCTGAGACATGGTTCTCTTGGAATATTACCTAGATGTTTCTGACATCCTTTTCTAATCATACTAACGGCACTCACAATAACAGGAACAATTCTCGCTTTAAAACACCACATCTTTTGTATTTCAATTTCCAGGGCCTTATATTTACTTAATTTGTAAAATTCTTTTATAGATATATTTTTATCAGTAGGAAAACTTACATCTATTAGTCTAAAAGCATTTTCTTCCCTGTCTTTAATGACTATGTCTGGTCGATTAGCCTGTATCGTTCTGTCGGTGTTGACTGAAAAATCCCACAGGATAGTGGTATTTTTACCTTCAAAGATTGACTGAGGGTGATGTTCATACTAGTAAGCAGGAGAACTGATTTTGTAGTGTTTAAATATTTCATTTATTGTTTGTAATTTTCTCTCTCTCTCTCTCACACACACACACACACACACACACACACCGCAAGCCTTACAGATGAACTGCTGAATTGAAATCTGTATGTTGTTTTGAGGTGAAGATAAAACTTGACAAAATTCTTCTACCTCTGTTGTTGGACTACCGTAATGTTTGTTTAAAAAGGTGAGATCATGATCGTGATAATATTTACTAAGCAAGTGAGCGCTATTATACAAAGAAATAATTAGACGTAAAATATAAAAATGATTAGAAATGGGAATCAAATGTGAAAATATGAAGGGGCTAGCAGAAAACTGCCCGGACGGCAGTCTTTCTGCTAGTGTAAATAATGATACCCACCAAGTATTTACAGCCTTAATTAGATTCGGACCATTTAGCTTTGACTTCATTAGCTTCCTCACTCTTCTGATGTACCCCATCACAATTTTCGCTTTCATTTCTTAGTTGATAATTTTTTTTGACAGATTATAATACTTCTAGATACTTATAACTCTCTCCTCCTTTCAATGATTTTAATATCTGGCCATCTGGTAATTGAATGCCTTCGTTGTTGACTAATGTCTCCTTCTCATGACTTATATTGTACATTTATCTATGCCAAATTCCGTGCCTATATCTTTGCTGAAGATACAGTCTCTACTATCTCTTTTAAATTATTACTAAAAAGCTTCAGATCATCCATGAATAGCAAATGGTTAACTTTTCCATTACTATTTCCGATATGATACCCTGCCTTTACCTTCCTTAATACTAATCTGAGGGGGATCAAACATAAGACAAATATCAAAGGGGACAGCGACTTCCCCTGGTAAATTCCTCTTTTGATATTAACAAAAGTGTGTCACCTAAGTAGAAATCTACTTTCCATTTCTTCATGCTAAAGCTAATTAATTCTCTTATCTTGTCTACTATACTTAATATACTCAGACGTTCATTTTTTTTCCATGAATGTGGGATAATGTCATAGGATTTCCTATAATCTATCCATGCAGTTGTTAGATTTTTCTTTCTAGCTTTAACTTTATTTAAAACTGCTTTGTCTATGTATGATAGATAATACGTTTCTCTAGCCTTCTCCCTGCAACCTTTCTGTTCTTCTGATAGTAAATTCTGGTTGTCAAGTTGCTCGTAAATGCTTTCTGAAAGCGCTCCTGTTAACAGATTCTACACTAATGTGTAGGCTCCCTGAAATTATCTTCTGTTATGTTCTATCTTGTGCTTATCATTTCACTTTGTTCTATTTCATCATTACCATTTGAATTCCTCTTTTGCGATCTCTACGGGCGATTATTCTGTTCTTCGTTTCATTTTCCGGGTTCCAATCCTTGACTGGCCTTATTAGACACTCTCTATATCATCTCAATATATCTTGCCCATCTTACGTTTTTACCTTGTGATAGATTACCCCAGATTAGCTTTGGATCAAAGATCTTTGTTGTCTAGAAATGTTGGATAATAAATGTTTGCAATGTTTTGAGCCATCTGTTGATGAATGCTTGACATTTTTGAGGTTAATTGCATTTTTAACTACGACTCAGCATTAAACAGCATGCCGGGTTAGGTGAAAATTCTTCGCGTAATATAATGCATTTTCTTTTCAAGAAATATTCAAAAACAATTAAATGGATAATAAAATATATAGTACCTAAACTATATGTCATGTATGTAGATGGCAAAGTGTCATTTAAGGGATTTTGACTACTCCTTCCAGTAAGCTCAGTGGGTGCGATATAAATCAATTTTCTAAATTCAATATTGGATGGAATTTTATTGATTTATCGGAAGAACATGCATTAACTGTTCTTGTGGAATACTAGTGTAACGCAACCGAACATTGAATCTTTAGGGTCATATTGCAAGCAATAAAGTGCCTTATTATCGGGACCTTTCTTAATATACATTTTTACATTGTAAGGTGCTAATATACGAAAAAGTTTACCAGTGTCGGGCGGATATGACAGAATACGTTTATCATCATCATCGTTTAACGCCCGTTTTCCATGCTAGCGTGGGTTGGACAGTTCGACCGGGATCTGGGAAGCCAGAAGACTGCACCAGGCTCCAGTCTGATCTGGCAGTGTTTCTACAGTTGGATGCCCTTCCTAACGCCAACCAATCCGTGAGTGTAGTGGGTGCTTTTTACGTGCCACCGGCACAGGTGCCAGGCGAGGCTGTCAACGACTACGATCGGATTGGCACTGGCATCGGCCACGTTATCCAAAGGTAATTAAAAAGACCCGGGTTGCATTTGACGATTTCTTAAAATAGAATTATCATAGATACCGTTTAAGTTGTGTGGGTTACTGATACATAAAACTACATCTTTTTCTTTTTTCTTTCCGTCAAATACATTTGGGCAAGATTCTAATAAAGAGATTTCTGTAGTTGTAAAATCATGCATGTAAATGTTATTTGGAATTACATTGCATCATGACCAGCATGATACTTGGTTGGTAGGTATGATATTGTGCGGTGAGCTGGCAGAAACGTTAGCACGCCGGCCGAAATGCGTAGCCGTATTTCGTCTGCCGTTACGTTCTGAGTTCAAATTCCGCCGAAGTCGACTTTGCCTTTCATCCTTTCGGGGTCGATAAATTAAGTACCAGTTCGCACTGGGGTCGATATAATCGACTTATCCGTCTGTCTGTCCTTGTTGTCTCCTCTGTGTTTAGCCCCTTGGGTAGTAAAGAAAAGGTATGATATGTGCGGTGACCACACTATCCTATGTTTTAGACAATATTTACCTTTATGAGGAAACACTAAATTACTTGATTTGTAGAAAATGTTCTAGAGAATGCTCTTCTCGTCATATTTCTAACGATATTTTTTCACGACTCTTCACCGATTTTTCACGATCTATCCAGCCTTTTTTCTCATTTTCTCATTTCTCGTCTATTCCTGTTCGTCTATCTTGGTTTACATATCTGTTAGCCTGCCAGAAATTCTAACACGTATATATAAGTTTATCATGTCTTTCATCTAAATACATTAATTTATATTTGTTCGATGTGAGGTATGTCAGCAGGCTGTAATTTTATAATAGTCTTCTATCTTTTATAATAATCTGTTATCTGTGTATCCTTCATTTCGTCATAGTAATAGATCCCTACTGTCTGATACCTGTTCTATGCTATAAGTACTTTTTCTCTCTTTAGCGCTTTGAGTAATTTGGTTTTCTGCTGTTGCTGTTGTTGTTGTTGTTGTTGTTGTTGTTGTTGCTGTTACTACTACTACTACTACTACTACTACTGCTGCTGCTGCTGCTACCATTACTACTACTACTGCTGCTGCTGCTGCTACCATTACTACTACTACTGCTGCTGTTACCATTACTACTACCACCACCACCACCACCAATACTACTACTACTACTACTACTACTACTATACTACTACTACTACTACTACTACTACTACTACTACGGCGACGACGACGACTGATTTCTTCATTATCTACAAGAAGATTGATGACCGTCCAGAACGATATAGTATGATGAAATATAAAGACATGTAAAGAGTAAGAAAACAAAAAACAACGAAAACAAAAATGCAAACAAAGATTCACCAGTGAGTGTAACTTCTAAAGGACTGCTCGTGGAAATTCCACAAAACTACGGTTTTGATCACTAGGGGCAAGTGTCCTCCCCTCGTTCACTTCTCTCAACATATAGGTGCATGCTTAGAATTAGTCCTCTGACTCAAACCAGTCGTGCCATATTCACTCACCTTTTAATAAACCTGATGGGAAGCAGCACTCTCTTCTCCACCCTTACTTTCCTTTTCAAGTGAAACTTTAAAAAGTTAATGAAGGTTTAGCCAAAGAGGAAAGAGTCTGGCTTCAGTCCTTTCAATCTAGGTTATCACACAACCTCTTTCACTAAAGCCATCAGACACATAAACACTGCCTGTCCTTCCAGGGCAAGAAAAAGGGGTAGGGTGATATTCACAAAAGACTTATACGATAGCTCGATCCTTCCTCTACGCGATAGCAGGTGTTCGAAATAAATCCGTATGTGAGCTATGCCCGGGCACTGGGAAAGTTCGTGTAGAAAAATTTTGTCGCTTTGTGTGCGTCTCGGGTAGGACGGGCTGACGACACTTCCATGCCTGTAGAATTTATCTCGGGCCGGCAATTCCACCTCTAGCTAGAGATTTCTGGTAATTATCTAAAGCCGTAACCTAAAAGACCTTCGGAAGATATCAGCTAGCTGATTCTTTTCGATACCATAAGTCTGCGACAATATCGTCGCTCTTGCTCGTCACATTTATAGAAATACACAATGGAACTTCTCATCGAATGCATTGCTCAACTAACAGAGGGCTGCAAGTGTCTGACGGCACCCCAGGTACCAGGTACTGAGCACTGGTTTGCGCTTGATCCCCGACTGCAGCTCATCGAAGAGGTGAGCTGCGGAAAAGCGTGTCTGACAAACAATTACACGTTCTCAACGATAAGAAAACACTGGACGTGTTTCAAATTTAGGCTCAAAACTAGGCATTTTAGCGAAAGTAGGTATATCGATTTCAATAGAAGGCGGCGAGCTGGCAGAAACGTTAGCACGCCGGGCGAAATGCTTAGCAGTATTTCATCTGCCGCTACGTTCTGAGTTCAAATTCCGCCGAGGTCGACTCTGCCTTTCATCCTTTCGGGGTCGATTAAATAAGTACCAGTTATGTACTGGGGTCGATATAATCGACTTAATTCGTCTGTCTGTCCTTGTTTGTCCCCTCTATGTTTAGCCCCTTGTGGGCAATAAAGAATTGTAAATCGATTTCAATAGTGAGCTCCTACTTTATTTTATCCACCCCGAAACGATGACAGGTAAATCTGCCCTTTGCTGGGTGTGAATACACAACATAAAGAGTAGGAAATGTCGCTAAGTATTTTCACCGACGTGCTATCGATCTAAATAGTAATACATTCAATTTCTTGGAGTAACTATTCAATGCTAGATCATGAATTCGACGATACCAGACTACAGTGTTGTTTTATTGTTTACTCTATTCCTCCTCAGTAAACACACACAAATGATTTTAGTTTTCGTTTGAAGAAATATGACTCACGTCATTTGTCAATTTGTCCTATCGCTCTTCATGTTTCCTTCTCTTGCTTCAGTATCAATTTGCTCTAAATGATTTCATGAAGTAGCCACACGATGGTGGATCATAGAGACGATAGGCTCCCCGTCCTGTTTACACATAGAACACTGTTCACCTCTCTCCACAGTGCTGATACGATTATCTAATTTACCCACCAGCACCTCCATTATATCAGTACTAGCGATACTCAAGTTGCACTATAAAATTCTTCTACTCCCATCTTAATATTTTCCCTGTACCACATCGCTCCCAGCACGGTTCAGTTGCATCTCCATTCCCGTGGCAGGAGGCAAGAAATCGCACGGTAGGACTCAAAATATCTGTTCAATATCCACAAATGTCGGCAAACACACAGACCATTCTCGGCGAGATGGGTGCTCTTTTATTGTTTTTGGTCACACTGCAAACCAAAAAGCAAAATCTATCAAAGAGCGGATGAACTCAGGAGAGTCAACGGCTCCCCAAATAGTATTTCCTTATTACTACTGATGACGCGATTGTTTGTTATCATAATTTCGTATTCTGTACGACTGGCTTATGACAATAACAACAATGATAATGTAAACCCGAGACCTAAAACGTTAGAGGCTACCTTTTTGGGGTTATGTCTACCACAATGGGAGAGGTGTCTCTCTAAACTTGGTTGGCAGCTCCCTAGGGGTGATGTCTCGATAAAGCGCGGATGGTTGTAAAACCTTAACACTATAGTTCTCTTTATTAGTGAAATGCCAAACAGATTTTAATGCGTTAATGAGTAGCAAGTATGGATTGAATAGAGAAAAGATGTGGTATGTACAAACTCTATTAGGGATAATGATAAGGTAAAGATACTGTAGGATGTAATAAGTCAATGTAATCATGAAATTGGACACCGAAAGTTGGAAATAGCTGTGAATAAAAACCTGTTAAATAAAAACTTGCTAAATCACAGATATTGAATGTTCTGGTAATGAAAGAGAATCGGAAGGAGAATTAAAGCAGGTCAGATATGATGATTTGAAGTCGTAAATAAAATAAAACTGTGGTCATTTTGAACGGTGAATGTTGTACCTGTAGTTGGAGCCTAATATCGGTATCAAATTTGCAAAGGGAATTGAAACGATAAGTAAAGAAGATAGAGCATCTACAGAAAACAGCATTGCTTGCAACTGCACAAATCCCCTGTAGAGTTCTCAAAATCTAAGTGAAAAGCGTTTCATTAGTCCACTGATTGCAGACAGCTAATACCATCTTACATTCTCCTGCAGTGATGTGTTAATGAACAACTACAATCATTCTTTCTCTGATACAAGGATCCGAAAATTATTTAGAACAATTCAAATACAAAGTACAGTGGGGATTTACATGAACACGTATAAACAGTATAACAATGAGAATTAAAAAAAATAATTATAGCAAAAATATACCCCAATAGGCGACCGAGGAATCTCACCAGGATACTAAGGCAGGTATACCTCCCTTCTTCGTACTTTTCAGCTTGCAGGAGCATGTTAAAATAGGTCTATTTCCTCAAGCAATTCTCGCTACGTTCACCTACCTTTTCATAAATTTCCTGCAGGCTAGTACCTCACTCACTACCCTCAATTTGTTTTCCAAGCAAAACTTGAAAAGTTCGACGAGGGCTTGGCGGAAAAGTATAGTGCCTGCACAAGTCAGAAATGCTCGAACACTGTAAGAGCACGAGTAGAACAGCTTTGTTGTATAGAAATACACAATGGAACTTTGTGATATTTAGGCTCAAAACTAGGCATTTTAGCGGAAGTAGGTATATCGATTTCAATAGAAGGCGGCGAGCTGGCAGAAACGTTAGCACGCCGGGCGAAATGCTTAGCAGTATTTCGTCTGCCACTACGTTCTGAGTTCAAATTCCGCCGATGTCGACTCTGACTTTCATCCTTTCGGGGTCGATTAAATAAGTACCAGTTATGTACTGGGGTCGATATAATCGACTTAATTCGTCTGTCTGTCCTAAATAGCCTAAATTTGAAACACGTCCAGTTGTTAGTACTACGAAATTTGTAGAATTTCTATGGAACCGTCAATTACGCCTCATCGCATTTTCAGTCAAGGGATTTCTGGAAAATATTCAAAATCTTCATGAAAAAGACAAGGCAGTTGATTTTCATCTACGTTTAGTTTCTTCCCGAGGACGTCGTCTGATCCTCAATAGACGCCATCCACTAATCGCATCACCCATTAAGCGTAGGATTGTGAGCTTCTGCTTCGGAGTACGCTTGGTCTAGAGCTGCATAAAATTAGATCTGGCAAACAGCGATTATCCATACTCAAGCGTCAAGAAAACTTTTGATAGTGAGCGGGTGTTCGCAGTCTACTTCTTGACAACAAATGTAGCGTAAATGATTGCTGGTACTGGTGTTGTTAGATCCGACTGCTTCAGAGAATTGATTATTGGTGGTAAAATAGTTATCAGTTGTATTCATCACTATATTCCTTCGTATTCTTGCTATGTTTCTTGCTGTTGATAGTGTTGCGGGTTGTGTTTGTAATGGCGGTGTTTCTAAATGCCACAGCGAATGTCATAGTGATAATGTTGGTGATGGAAGAGATGGTAGAGCTTCCATTTGGGATATTTGAAAATACGATGTTGTTTTTTGTTGATATAATTAAGCTTGTTGATGTTGTTTCTACTGTCGTTTTTTTTTTTTTCGTATTTTGAGGTTCATGGTGGCAATGGGTCTATGTGTTTGCTATTATTATAAGTT